>NW_025235102.1:0-6479 GCF_018294505.1 Triticum aestivum | reverse complement strand
ATGTTACTTGCCCGAGATTCGATCGTCGGTATCTAATACCTAGTTCAATCTCGTTACCGGCAAGTCTCTTTACTCGTTACGTAATGCATCATTCCGTAACTAACTCATTAGCTACATTGCTTGCAAGGCTTATAGTGATATGCATTACCGAGAGGGCCCAGAGATACCTCTCCGACAATTGGAGTGACAAAAACTAATCTCGAAATACGCCAACCCAACATGTACCTTTGGAGACACCTGTAGAGCTCCTTTATAATCACCCAGTTACGTTGTGACGTTTGGTAGCACACAAAGTGTTCCTCCGGTAAACGGGAGTTGCATAATCTCATAGTTGTAGGAACATGTATAAGTCATGAAGAAAGCAATAGCAACATACTAAACGATCAAGTGCTAAGCTAACGGAATGGGTCATGTCAATCACATCATTCTGCTAATGATGTGATCCCGTTAATCAAATGACAACTCATGTATATGGTTAGGAAACATAACCATCTTTGATTAATGAGCTAGTCTAGTAGAGGCATACTAGTGACAATATGTTTGTCTATGTATTCACACATGTATCATGTTTCCGGTTAATACAATTCTAGCATGAATAATAAACATTTATCATGATATAAGGAAATAAATAATAACTTAATATTGCCTCTAGGACATATTTCCTTCAGTCTCCCACTTGCACTAGAGTCAATAATCTAGTTCACATCGCCATGTGATTTAACACCAATATTCATATCTGTATATTATTAACACCCATAGTTCACATCTTCATGTGACCAACACCCAAAAGGTTTACTAGAGTCAATAATCTAGTTCACATCGCTATGCGATTAACACCCAAAGAGTACTAATGTGTGATCATGTTTTTCTCGTGAGAGAAGCTTAGTCAACGGGTCTGTCACATTAAGAGCCGTATGTGTTTTGCAAATATTCTATGTCTACAATGCTCTGCACGGAGCTACTCTAGTTAATTGCTCCCACTTTCAGTATGTATCCAGATTGAGACTTAGAGTCATCTGGATCGGTGTAAAAGCTTGCACCGATGTAACTCTTTACGACGGACTCTTTTATCACCTCCATAATAGAGAAATATTTCCTTAGTCCTCACTAAGGATATTCTTGACCAATGTCCAGTGATCTACTCCTAGATCACTATTGTACTCCGTTGCCAAATTCAGAGCAAGGTATACAATAGGTCTGGTACATAGCATAGCATACTTTATAGAACCTATGACTGAGGTATAGGGAATGACTTTCATTCTCTTTTCTATTTTCTGCCATGGTCAGGATTTGATTCTTACTCAATTTCACACCTTTGCAACACAGGCAAGAACTCTTTCTATGACTGTTCCATTTTGAACTATTTCAAAATCTTGACAAGGTATGTACTTATTGAAAAACTTATCAAAAGTCTTGATCTATCTCAATAGATCTTGATGCTCAATATGTAAGTAGCATTACTGAGGTCTTGCTTTTAAAAAACTCTTTTCAAATACTCCTTTATGCTTTCCAGAAAAATTCTACATCATTTCTGATCAACAATATGTTACTCACATATATTTATCAGAAAGGCGGTAGTGCTCCCACTCACTTTATTGTAAATACAAGCTTCACCGCAAGTCTATGTAAAACTATATGCTTTGATCAACTTATCAAATCGTATATTCCAACTCTGAGATGCTTGCACCAGTCCATAGATGGATCGCTGGAGCTTGCACATTTTGTTAGCACCTTTAGGATTGACAAAACCTTCTGGTTGCATCATATACAACTCTTCTTTAAGAAAACCATTAAGGAATGCAGTTTTGACATCCATTTGCCAGATTTCATAAAATGTGGCAATTGCTAACATGATTCAGACAGACTTTAAGCATCGATACGAGTGAGAAAAAACTCATCGTAGTCAACATCTTGAACTTTGCCAAAAACCTTTTTCGACAAATCTAGCTTTGTAGATAGTAACACTACTATCAACGTCCGTCTTCCTCTTGAAGATCCATTTATTTTCTATGGCTTGCCGATCATCGGGCAAGTCAATCAAAGTCCACACTTTGTTCTCATATATGGATTCCATCTCAGATTTCATGGTTCAAACCATTTCGCGGAATCTGGGCTCATCATCGCTTCCTCATAGTTCGTAGGTTTATCATGGCCTAGTAACATGACTTCCAGAATAGGATTTACCGTACCACACTAGCGCGGACCGTACTCTAGAATACCTACGAGGTTCTGTAGTAACTTGATTTGAAGTTTCATGATCATCATCATTAGCTTCCTCGCTAATCGGTGTAGCAATCACTGGAACTGATTTCTGTAATGAACAACTTTCCAATTTGGGAGAAGGTACAAATTACCTTATCAAGCTCTACTTTCCTCCCACTCACTTCTTTCGAGAGAAACTCCTTCTCTAGAAAGGATCCATTCTTAGCAACGAATGTTTTTGCCTTCGGATCTGTGATAGAAGGTGTACCCAACAGTTTCCTTTGGGTATTCTATGAAGACGCACTTCTCCGATTTAGGTTTGAGCTTATCAAGTTGAAACTTTTTCACATAAGCATCGCAGCCCCAAACTTTTAAGAAACAACAACTTTGGTTTCTTGCCAAACCACAGTTCATAAGGCGTCGTCTCAACGGATTTTGATGGTGCCCTATTTAAAGTGAATGTAGCTGTCTTTAATGCATAACCCCAAAACGATTGTGGTTAATCAATAAGATACATCATAGATCGCACCATATCCAATAAAGTGCGGTTACGACATTCGGACACACCATAATGTTGTAGTGTTCCAGGTGGCATGAGTTTGTGAAACTATTCCACATTGTTTTAATTGAAGACCAAACTTGTAACTCAAATATTCATCTCCATGATCAGATCGTAGAAACTTTATTTTCTTGTTACGATGATTCTCCACTTCACTCTGAAATTCTTTGAACTTTTCAAATGTTTCAGACTTGTGCTTCATTAAGTAGATATACTCATATCTGCTCAAATCGTGTTGTGAAGGTCAGAAAATAACGATACCCGCCACGAGCATCAACACTCATTGGACCGCATACATCGGTATGTATTATTTCCAATAAGTTACTAGCTCGTTCCATTGTTCCGGAGAACGGAGTTTTAGTCATCTTGCCCAAAAGGCACGGTTCGCAAGCATCAAATGATTCATAACCAAGTGATTCCAAAAATCCATCTTTATGGAGTTTCTTCATGCGCTTTACACCGATATGACCCAAACGGCAGTGCCACAAATAAGTTGCACTATCATTATCAACTTTGCATGTTTTGACATCAATATTATGATATGTGTATCACTACGATCAAGATCCAACAAACTATTTTCATTGGGTGTATGACCATCAAAGGTTTTATTCATGTAAATAGAACAACAATTATTCTCTGACTTTAAATGAATAACCATATTGCAATAAAGAAGATCAAATCATATTCATGCTCAACGCAAACGTTAAATAACATTTATTTAGGTTTAACACTAATCTCGAAAGTATAGGGAGTGTGCGATGATGATCATATCAATCTTGGAACCACTTCCAACATACATCGTCATTTCACCCTCAACTAGTTTCTGTTTATTCTGTAACTCCTGTTTCGAGTTACTAATCTTAGCAACCGAACAAGTATCAAATACTCAGGGGTTACTATAAACACTAGTAAGGTACACATCAATAACCTGTATATCAAATATACCCTTGTTCAGTTTGCCATCCTTCTTATCCGCCAAATACTTGGGGCAGTTCCACTTCCAGTGTCCAGTCTGCTTGCAGTAGAAGCACTTAGTCTCAGGCTTAGGTCCAGACTTGGGTTTCCTCTCTTGAGCAACAACTTGTTTGCTATTCTTCTTGAAGTTCCCCTTCTTCTTCCCTTTGCCCTTTTTCTTCAAACTGGTGGTCTTGTTGACCATCAACACTTGATGCTCATTTTTGATTTCTACCTCCACGGCTTTTAGCATTGCGAAGAGCTCGAGAATAGTCTTGTCCATCCCTTGCATATTATAGTTCATCACGAAGCTCTTGTAGCTTGGTGGCAGTGATTGAAGAATTCTGCCAATGACACTATCATCAGGAAGATTAACTCCCAGTTGAATGAAGTGATTATTATACCCAGACATTTTGAGTATGTGTTCACTGACAGAACTATTCTCCTCCATCTTGCAGCTATAGAACTTATTGGAGACTTCATATCTCTCAATCCGGGCATTTTCTTGAAATATTAACTTCAACTCCTGGAACATTTCATATGCTCCATGACGTTCACAGCGTCGTTGAAGACCCGATTCTAAGCCGTAAAGCATGGCACACTGAACTATCAAGTAGTCATCAGCTTTGCTCTGCCAGACGTTCTTAACATCGTTAGTTGCATCAGCAGGCCTGGCACCCAGCGGTGCTTCCAGGATGTAATTCTTCTGTGCAGCAATGAGGATAATCCTCAGGTTACGGACCCAGTCCGTGTAATTGCTACCATCATCTTTCAACTTTGCTTTCTCAAGGAACGCATTAAAATTCAACGGAACAACAACACGATCCATCTATCTACAACAAACATAGACAAGCAAAATACTATCAGGTACTAAGTTCATGATAAATTTAAGTTCTATTAATCATATTACTTAAGAACTCCCACTTAGACAGACATCTCTCTAGTCATCTAAGTGATAACGTGATCCAAATCAACTAAACCATGTCTGATCATCACGTGAGATGGAGTAGTTTCAATGGTGAACATCACTATGTTGATCATATCTACTATATGATTCACGTTCGACCTTTCGGTCTCCGTGTTCCGAGGCCATATCTGTTATATGCTAGGCTCGTCAAGTTTAACCTGAGTATTCCGCGTGTGCAACTGTTTTGCACCCGTTGTATTTGAACGTAGAGCCTATCACACCCGATCATCACGTGGTGTCTCAGCAAGAAGAACTTTTGCAACGGTGCATACTCAAGAAGAACACTTCTTGATAATTTTTAGTGAGAGATCATCTTAAAATGCTACCGTCAATCAAAGCAAGATAAGATGCATAAAGGATAAACATCACATGCAATCAATATAAGTGATATGATATGGCCATCATCATCTTGTGCTTGTGATCTCCATCTCCGAAGCACCGTCGTGATCACCAGCGTCACCGGCGCGACACCTTGATCTCCATCGTAGCATCGTTGTCGTTACGCCATCTATTGCTTCTACGACTATCACTACCGCTTAGTGATAAAGTAAAGCAATTACAGGGCGTTTGCATTTCATACAATAAGGCGACAACCATATGGCTCCTGCCAGTTGCCGATAACTTCGGTTACAAAACATGATCATCTCATATAATAAAATATAGCATCACGTCTTGACCATATCACATCACAACATGCCCTGCAAAAACAAGTTAGACGTCCTCTACTTTGTTGTTGCAAATTTTACGTGGCTGCTACAGCTGAGCAAGAACCGTTCTTACCTACACATCAAAACCACAACGATAGTTCGTCAAGTTAGTGCTGTTTTAACCTTCGCAAGTACCGGGCATAGCCACACTCGGTTCAACTAAAGTTGGAGAAACAGACACCCGCTAGTCACCTGTGTGCAAAGCACGGCGGAAAAACCAGTCTCGCGTAAGCGTATGCGTAATGTCGGTCCGGGCTGCTTCATCCAACAATACCGCTGAACCAAAGTATGACATCCTGGTAAGCAGTATGACTTGTATCGCCCACAACTCACTTGTGTTCTACTCGTGCATATAACATCAACGCATAAAACCTGGATCGGATGCCACTGTTGGGGAACGTAGTAATTTAAAAAAAAATCCTACGCACACGCAAGATCATGGTGATGCATAGCAACGAGAGGGGAGAGTGTTGTCCACGTACCCTCATAGACCGTAAGCGGAAGCGTTATGACAACGCGGTTGATGTAGTCGTATGTCTTCACGATCCGACCGATCCAAGCACCGAACGTACGGCACCTCCGAGTTCAGCACACGTTCAGCTCGATGACGATCCCCGGACTCCGATCCAGCAGGGTGTCGGGGATGAGTTCCGTCAGCACGACGGCGTGGTGACTATGATGATGTTCTACCGACGCAGGGCTTCGCCTAAGCACCGCAACGATATGACCGAGGTGGAATATGGTGGAGGGGGGCACCACACACGGCTAAGGAACGACCATGAAGATCAACTTGTGTTTTTAGAGGTGCCCCCTGCCCCCGTATATAAAGGAGGGAGGGGGGAGGTGCGGCCGTCCCCCTAGGGGTGCGCCTGGAGGAGTCCTACTCCCACCGGGAGTAGGACTCCCCCATCTTGCCTTGGTGGAGAAGGAAAGGGGGGAGGGGAAAGAGGAAAGGGGGGGGGGCGCCGCCCCCCCTTCCTTGTCCTATTCAGACTAGGGGGGGAGGGGGCGCGCGGCCTGCCCTGGCCGGCCCTCCTCTTCTCCCTCATAGCCCATGTAGGCCCAATAACCCCCCCGCCCCGGGGGGGGG
>NW_025235101.1:5755-6480 GCF_018294505.1 Triticum aestivum | reverse complement strand
TTCTTGCACTATTACTCACTGTTTTGGCGTCCCGAATCGATTTCCATAGTTGTTGAACCCCAAGGTGCCCTTATGTGTCGATCATCAACACTGGTACTCTAGGCCGATTTTGGCCCGTTTTTTGGATTATTACTCACTGCTTAGGGGTCCCGGAGTGATTTCCATGATTATAGAACCCTGGGTGCGTTTACGTGTCGGCCATCAACACTGGCAGTTTTGGCCGATTCTGGCCTGTTTATTAGATTATTTCTCACCGTTTTGGGGTGCTGAAGTGATTTCCATAGTTGTTGAACCCCAAGGTGTGCTTACGTGCCGGTCATCAACACTGGCAGTTTTGGCCGATTTTGGCCCGTTTCTTGGATTATTACTCACTGTTTCGGGGTCCCGAAGCGTTTTCCATATTTGTGGAACCCAAGGTGCCCTTATGTGTCAGTCATCCACACTGGCAGTTTTGGTCGATTCTGGCCCGTTTCTTCGATTATTACTCACTGTTTTGGGGTCCCGAAGCGATTTCCATAGTTGTTGAACCCCAAGATGCGCTTACATGTCGGTCATCAACACTGGAAGTTTTAGCCGAGACTGGCCCGTTTAATGGACTATTACTCACTGTTTTGGGGTCCCAGAGTGATTTCCACGATTAACGAACCTTGGGGTGCGTTGCTGTGTCGGTTATCAACACTCGCAGTTTGGCCGATTCTGGCCCGTTTCTTGGATTATTACTCACT
>NW_025235101.1:4864-5507 GCF_018294505.1 Triticum aestivum | reverse complement strand
GAAGCGATTTCCATAGTTGTTGAACCCCAAGATTCTCTTACATGTCGGTCATCAACACTAGAAGTTTTAGCCGAGTCTGGCCCGTTTAATGGACTATTACTCACTATTTTGGGGTCCCAGAGTGATTTCCACGGTTAACGAACCTTGGGGTGCATTGCTGTGTCGGTTATCAACACTCGCAGTTTGGCCGATTCTGGCCCGTTTCTTGGATTATTACTCACTGTTTTGGGGTCCCGAAGCGATTTCCATAGTTGTTGAACCCCAAGGAGCGCTTACGTGTCAGTCATCAACACTGGCGGTTTTGTCTGATTCTGCCCCGTTTGACGGACTATTACTCACTGTTTTGGGGTCCCCGAGTGATTTCCACGATTAACGAACCCTGGGTGCGTTTACGTGTCGGTCATCAACACTCGTTGTTTGGCCGATTCTGGCCCGTTTCATGGACTATTACTCACTGTTTTGGGGTCACAGAGTGATTTCCAGGATTAACGAACCCTGGGGTGTGTTTACGTATGTGTCGGTCATCAACACTCGCAGTTTTGGCCAATTCTGGCCCGCTTCTTGCACTATTACTCACTGTTTTGGCGTCCCGAAGCAATTTCCATAGTTGTTGAACCCCAAGGTGCCCTTATGTGTCGATCAT
>NW_025235101.1:2044-2789 GCF_018294505.1 Triticum aestivum | reverse complement strand
GAAGCGATTTCCATAGTTGTTGAACCCCAAGATTCTCTTACATGTCGGTCATCAACACTAGAAGTTTTAGCCGAGTCTGGCCCGTTTAATGGACTATTACTCACTATTTTGGGGTCCCAGAGTGATTTCCACGGTTAACGAACCTTGGGGTGCATTGCTGTGTCGGTTATCAACACTCGCAGTTTGGCCGATTCTGGCCCGTTTCTTGGATTATTACTCACTGTTTTGGGGTCCCGAAGCGATTTCCATAGTTGTTGAACCCCAAGGAGCGCTTACGTGTCAGTCATCAACACTGGCGGTTTTGTCTGATTCTGCCCCGTTTGACGGACTATTACTCACTGTTTTGGGGTCCCCGAGTGATTTCCACGATTAACGAACCCTGGGTGCGTTTACGTGTCGGTCATCAACACTCGTTGTTTGGCCGATTCTGGTCCGTTTATTGGATTATTACTCACTGTTTTGGCGTCCTGAAGCAATATCCATAGTTGTTGAACCCCAAGGTGCGCCTAAGTGTCGGTCATCAACAATGGCAGTTTTGGCTGATTCTGGCCCGTTTCATGGATTATTACTCACTATTTTGGGGTCCCGGAGTGGTTTCCATGATTAATGAACCCTGGGGTGCGTATACGTGTCGGTCATCAACACTCGCAGATTCGCCGATTCTAGCCCGTTTCTTAGATTATTACTCACTGTTTTGGGGTCACGAAGCGATTTCCGTTGTTGTTGAACCCGAAGGTGCGCTTAC
>NW_025235101.1:1042-1708 GCF_018294505.1 Triticum aestivum | reverse complement strand
CGATTCTGGCCCGTTTCATGGACTATTACTCACTGTTTTGGGGTCCCAGATTGATTTCCATGATTAACGAACCCTAGGGTGTGTTTACGTGTCGGTCATCAACACTGGCAGTTTGGCCGATTCTGGCCCGTTTCTTGGACTATTACTCGCTGTTTTGGGGTCCCGAAGCGATTTCCATAGTTGTTGAACCCCAAGGTGTGCTTACGTGTCGGTCATAACACTGGCAGTTTTGGCCGATTCAGGCCCGTTTCATGGACTATTACTCACTGTTTTGGGGTCACAGAGTGATTTCCACGATTAATGAACCCTGGGGTGCGTTTACATGTCAGTCATCAACACTCGCAGTGTGGCTGATTCTGGCCCGTTTCTTGGATTATTATTTTGGGGTCCAGAAGCGGTTTCCATAGTTGTTGAACCCCAAGGTGCGCTTACGTGTCGGTCATCACCACTGGTAGTTTTGGCCGATTCTGACCCGTTTCATGGACTATTACTCACTGTTTTGGGGTCCCAAAGTGATTTCCACGATTAACGAACCCTGGGGTGCGTTTACGTGTCGGTCATCAACACTCACAGTTTTGGCCGATTCTGGCCCGTTTCTTGTACTATTACTCACTGTTTTGGGGTCCTGTAGCGATTTCCATAATTGTTGAACCCCAAGGTGCGCTT
>NW_025235101.1:0-633 GCF_018294505.1 Triticum aestivum | reverse complement strand
TAACACACCCTGGGGTGCGTTTACGTATGGCCCGTTTCTTGCACTATTACTCACTGTTTTGGCGTCCGAAGCGATTTCCATAGTTGTTGAACCCCAAGGTGCCCTTATGTGTCGATCATCAACACTGGTACTTTAGGCCGATTTTGGCCCATTTTTTGGATTATTACTCACTGCTTAGGGGTCCCGGAGTGATTTCCATGATTATAGAACCGTGGGTGCGTTTACGTGTCGGCCATCAACACTGGCAGTTTTGGCCGATTCTGGCCCGTTTCTTGGATTATTACTCACTGTTTCGGGGTCCCGAAGCGTTTTCCATATTTGTGGAACCCAAGGTGCCCTTATGTGTCAGTCATCAACACTGGCAGTTTTGGCCGATTCTGGCCCGTTTCTTGGATTATTACTCACTGTTTTGGGGTCCCGAAGCGATTTCCATAGTTGTTGAACCCCAAGGAGCGCTTACGTGTCAGTCATCAACACTGGCGGTTTTGTCTGATTCTGCCCCGTTTGACGGACTATTACTCACTGTTTTGGGGTCCCAGAGTGATTTCCACGATTAACGAACCTTGGGGTGCGTTGCTGTGGCGGTTATCAAGACTCGCAGTTTCGCCGATTCTGGCCCGTTTCTTGGATTAT
>NW_025235100.1:0-6482 GCF_018294505.1 Triticum aestivum | reverse complement strand
TGTTCCAATGAAAAAAGCTTGCTTTGTCGGTCCTTGGAAATGCACGGAAATCAATTGTATCTGCAGCCATTTAGAAAAAAGAACAAAAAAACATCAATCATTATAACTACTAAAAAAACATCTTTCCTGTAGGCAACTATTGTCAATGCAGCAGTTTCCTAAAGAGCAATCATAGGAAAAAAGCTGCTTTATTGACAGCAATTGCCTGAAACAAAAATCGTATGCGGCTATTGTAAAAAATGGGGAAAAAGTCATTTAGAAACTTTGTCTACTGCTCATATACTTGAAAAAGGAAACTTGGATATGCTTTCATGTGGCGTCCGCGATTAAAAAAATCATATACTTGCTGTTACTAAAAATGTTGCTTATGTACAGTATGTTAGTTGCTTGCCACATTCAACTAAGCTAGCTCGGTTCTCTGGTTTGAAAAAATGTGCAGGCTGGATATGATTGACCTAAATGAGCTGCCAGAAGACAATAACCCTGAATTGCATATTCCTGCCAACAATGATATTGGAGATCCTGCATTTTACACACAATAGAGCATCCGCGCATGTGACGGTGAGCATGCTAAGTTCGTTGCGAAATCTCCTAATCCTATGGTCACACAAAATGTTGGAAAAATTGTGGCAGAAGCAATGGATACAGGTGGGCACTCCCTTAATGTAGGGGGGGCCGCAGGTTGTAGAACTAACCATGGAACAGAAGCAGCAAAGATAGATGCACGCACCCTTGATGGCACAGGTGCTGCAGGTGATATTGTAGGGACTGTTGGAAATGGATTGATAGACTTGGTGGGTGAGAACAATGATGAAGCTTGGTCACAACCTAGATAACATTACTTAGGCATGAGGTTTGACACTTTGGAAGGCGCCAAAAAACACTACAATGCATATGCTTCATAGCTTGGGTTTTCAATCAAGATGAACACGTCAAGGAGGACTGTTGATACTGGTGTGTTGATAAAGTTGCAGTTTGTTTGCAACAAGTTTCGCTAACCTAAAATTGATGATGGAGCAGTAGAAAGTATTCCTGCCCTAGATGAGATTATTGAACAAGAACATGAAGCAACAGAAGATGAAGAAATTGTCTTTATTGGTGATGAGAATAAAAAAAGAAGATAAGCAAGAAGCGGAAGCGAGATACAATAGTGCAGACAGGATGCAAAGCGAAGATGGTGGTCAAACTATTAGATAGTTGTTGGGGGTGATTTACTTTGTTGCTGAACACAATCATGCATTGGTTGACAAACCATCTTTGATTAAGTACCTGCGATCACATCAAGGGATCCTCACGGAAGAAAGGGCCTTCCTTACACATCTCCACAATTGCAATATACCTACAGGTTTGTGAAAACAAGACTGCACTTGCCTTGGTTTATTGTGTTAGTTGCTTAACACCGATACAGACTTTTGCCTAGAAAAAAAATTCCAATAAGCAAAATTTTTGCTTCCCCTCTTGTACTTTCCTAGATTTAGTGTGCTAGTTGCTCAAAACCTAGCAATTTTTTCCTGAACTTGCCTGTACTTACATCTGTTTAGTTGTGTTAGTTGCTTAAACACTATCAACAAAATTGATTGCCTTATGTTTAGTGTGTTAGTTGCTCCTGAGTTTCGAACACAAGCACTGATTTGCCTGCATCTGCTGCGTTAGTTGCTTGCATTCTTAAGTTGCAAAAAATAAAAAAATGCTTCTAACATCCTTGTGTTAATGCCCCCCTACAGGTCGAATGATGCACATCATGTCCGATTACTATGGTACAGAGCTGATTGTCCCTTATGGTACTAAGCATATTTCAAACCTAAAGTCGGAGTTGAACAAGAATGCGATGAAGGAAGGTGGTATGATTGAGATAGTTGCCTACTTTAAAGATCGGCAGAAAGAAGATCCAGATTTCTTTTACAAGATTAAGTATGATGAGGAGGACAGGGTTGAGAATGTTTTCTGGGTTGACGGTGCAGCAAGGAGGGCTTACATAGAGGCATACCACGACTACATCTCATTTGATACCACGTACATGACTAATATGTATAACATGCCCTTTGCACCATTCATTGGAATTAATCGACATGGGCAATCATTCATGTTGGGGTGTGGTTTTGTGAGGCAAGAGGTGGCTACAAGCTTTGATTGGCTATTTGGGACCTGTTTTGAGGCAATGCATGATTTAGCACCAACAAACATCATTATTGACCAGGACATTGCAATGGCACAATCGATTAAAAGGATGTTCCCAACAACTATCCATCGCTGTTGTCATTGGCATATAATGAAAAAGGCTCAAGAGAAGCTTGGCGCCTTGTTGGGCTGAAATCCTGGATTGTCAGAAGATTTCAACAGCTGCATTGACTTCAGCTTGACGCCAGAGGAGTTTGAGGCAGCATGGGTTGATCTAATGTTGAAGTATGAGGTTATGACTCATACACACTTTGAGACCCTCTATAAATACAGGGAAACATGGGTTCCTTGCTACTTCAAACACCAATTCTTTCCCTTCTTGCAATCGACCCAACACAGTGAGAGATTCAACGTTGTCCTCAAGTGATATGTGAACCCACACAATTCCATCCTCAATTTCGTCAAGAAATATTCGAAAATACAGACTCACATACTTGTCCGAGAAGGTGGAAAAGACTACCAAACAGAGCATCTGGCGACTGAAATGTGGTCGTCTTTTCCTATTGAGAAACAAGCCTATGACACATACACTAGGGACTTGTATGAGAAGTTTTGCACTGAGTTCAAGCTAATTGGGAGATACAATGTATGGCCCCATGGAAGTCACATGTACGAGATTTAACCCAATGAAACACAAACGTGGGTTGCTAAATATGGTTCTAGGAGTTATTTTGTGACATCATACACTAGTTCTGGAGACTACACATGTGAGTGCTGCAAAATGGACAGGGACTGCATACTTTGCTGCCACATCTTGAAGGTTTTGACCCAACTTGGTATCGACAAGATTCCAGCAAAATACCTTCTTCGGAGATGGACACCTAAGGCAATTCCTAGTGCAACCCCCTCCCGTCAAAGGTCAACCCGATGAATTGCCAGCACAGTCAAAGAAAGAAATGAGGCACACAAACTTGACAATGGATTTTGCAAGCCTAGCTCATGTTTCTAGTGCGACAGATGCTGCTTCAGATATCGTGAGGAAACATATGCGGGCAGCTAGGATAGAAATAAGACATTTGAATTTGCCGAAGAAAAAGAAGCCAACAACACCTCCCAACGTGCCCCCTGGTGGCCCTGGTGGTCCACCACCGTCAAGTGGTGGTTCTGCACCGCAATCCAGTGCTCCTCCGACCAACAGTGACCCTCCACCACCTCCTACTTCAACTGCACGACTGCCAAGCAGCGCTGCACAGCATCCCACTAGTTCAGCAACAAAGCAAAAGAAGGCAGCCCCAATGGTTGTTCCTTTTGGAGTATGTGCACAGCCCATGCCAGGGGGTGCACCTCAGCCTAGGGGACCTCCACTAGTGGCAAAGGTGGCAACACCACCGCCAGGACTTGCTGCAACACAACCTAAAGGACCTATGTCGGTAAACAAAGGACCTCCGCCGCCACATGGTTGGCATGCACAACTACTGAATGTGACAACCTCGCTGCCAAAGTGTCCTGCACAGCCAAATAGGTGGATAGCATCAACACCCAGGGGAGCTGCCCCAACACCGCCATCGGTAGTTGCCCAAGTGCAGAGTGTCTCTAGACAGCAACCTACTCTTACACAACAGCAAAAGAGTGGAGACCCACTATTCTCTTCTACTTCAACACCTACTGGTGGTCATGCATGTGCTTCTAGGGTTGAACAACACCTTGGATATCCTACTCCAACGCATGACCCACCAATGCCTAGAGACCCACTAAAGTCGACAACCAAAGGAAGGGCAAAAACTAATAGGATTCAATCAGCACTTGAACTGCACCCGAAAAGAAAGAACAAATGCAGTTATTGTGGTTCTTTTGAACACAATTCAGCGCTCTGCCCAACAAGGTTGCATTGAAAAGAACACCCTGGAGAATGAGAGAAAGTGGAGATGTTGCTTGCAAAGTGATAGATTTGAGGAGCATTGCACACTACCTGAGATTCATCCTGAAAAATAATCCCTGTGATTGAACTAGTATTGATGTCCATGTTCCGTATTTTACGATACCCGAAACTACCTATGAATCCTTGCTTTGAAATTTTAGTGTACCAAAAACTGCCTATGAATTATGGCTTTTGAATTTTATCTTGTCATGCAGGCATGGACTATTGCATTACTTTTACTATGCATGCAACTTCTATTGCATAATCTTGCAAGTTGCAATATTGTGTCAAGCAACTAGTTGAAGTATTGGTGCAAGTATAATCACAAAAAATGCAAAAAGCAAGTTTGTGCTTTTTGAAAAAGTCATGCTAGTTTGATGATAAAAATGAACCTACTGTAGCTTCAAGATGTTTTTCCAAGGGGTCTTGTCGTAATCAGTGTTGACCCAATTGCTTGTTAGTTGCTTCCTAATGTTTGGAATGTCATCTTGAGTGAATTTAGGAACAGTCCTTACCTCCCAACCACTTGTGAGTGTAAGCGCAAAAACCCCACAGTCAAACATGTACATCAAACGGAAGGAAAAACAGTATGTTAATGGTTGCATAGTTTCTTGTATGTAGTATAAATTTAGTGAGAAAATAAACAAAAATAAAGAGATCAGATCAAGCAAAAAGACCGTGTAAAAAATCTAGCGGTTTGGGTGTTCTGGTTGCTTACTCATTGTTTTGCTTTGCGACATCAATGTTGACAAGTTTAAAGTCGTCCATGGATATGTGAGACTTAGGGTAGTGTTTATCCCAAAGAGATTTGATACTTGCGACAATAGACCTTGCGCAACCGTCCAGGGTCTTGTTAGTAAGTGTCCTCCACGAATCAAGCACCTCAAACTTTCGATCTCGTATATTCAAGTTGAAAACCCAATAATGGTTTCCTGTGATTGGCTTGGTTTTGTCAATGTTCTCTATGACAGGGAACATGATCTGTAAAAACAAATAGAAGGCAAATGAAAAAAATTTATTATACAGCACAAAAAGACATGTTGTGAATCTGGGAAACTTATACAACTGTATAAACATTTGAGCAACTTGTGATGTTACTCTCTGGAAAATTAGTACAGTCATTTGAGCAACTTGAACACATGGGATGCTGAAAAAATATTGGTGGGGGGGGAGGTGTGTGGTAATACCATAAGCAACTTATTTTGCTACTCAGGCAAGTATAGACATTTGTCTGAGAAATTCCTTGCATGCTATGTGGTTGTTTACACACTTGTTCCATGCATTTGTAACTACAAAAAATGATATGAACAACAAGAAAACATTTTGACTGACCATATCTTTACAATCCAGCCGGTTGGATTTCTTGAATCTTGAAGTAAGCTCTTGGTCGTCTAATGACATCTGCTGCAACATTGTCTGAAAAAGCAGGAAAAAAGGGAAAATGCACCTATAAAAACAGCACGGAGAACAAAAGGCAAAAACATTGAAAACCAAATATAACTACCATTTTCTTACCGAAAATCTCAAGGGCATCACCACCTTCATTGAATCTGGTGGCAAGTCATCATGATGGACTGTATCCCAATTTCAACTACATGGGACAACAGGAACCCTTCCTTTTTCATTGCATTAGCCAGCTCCCTCACACTTATAAAGTACTTACCGTAGTCAACTACCTTTGGGCTGCATTTGAAAAATGAGAAAAAAACAAGAATGTCATGCTGACATTATGCTTATAAAATCGAAAACAAAAAGTGGTTTTGAATCAACTTGTTGTTCTGTTGAACTTTTCCATAAAAATTGCCTGGTGTTCGTGTATGATATGCCTACATAAGATTACATATGTTGCCTGACACAAAGTAAAAAAATGCTTGGAAATTGTTTTACCTAGTATCTACATCAGGTGACTCTTCTTCATTTAACCTCCCATGCAAAATAACCGATGCATATAGTCGGTTGACATCAGCTCTGCATTTAAGTGAATTTTTCTTGTTGTAGTCTATGAATGGTGACCTCATGCAAGGAGCTGGATTGATTATCATTCTTTCAAATTTATTAATGGCAGGCTCTCCAGAGCTGCTGCTACTATAAAACTTGCTAGCTGATCCTTCTTCTCCTTGGTTAGAAATTTTTTCTGGTGTGAACAGTTCACATGCTTCAATACTAGCTACAAATTCGAAATCATCACTATCGTCGAGAATTTGTATGTACTCACGTTTTGCGATACTGCTTGGCCCATCACCTCCCTGTGCTCCCTCAATAGTAGTTTCCGGATTAAAAATGTCATTTAAGCCAAGTGAGAAAGATGGGGCCGGGCAGTACTCATGAACAAAACTGTTTGGTGATGCACTTTTGCTTTGGTGAATCTGTGGTCCATCCATCTCTTCTTGAATGAAAATGGGTGACATGGTGCTTGAGCTTTCTACAAGTTTTTTACTTGGAGGGG
>NW_025235099.1:0-6482 GCF_018294505.1 Triticum aestivum | reverse complement strand
CGCCGCCGCCGCCGCCGTCTCGCCGAGCCCCGCCGCCCCTCGCCGAGCCCCGCCAGAGCCGCCCGCCCTGCCGGACGACCTCGCCGGAGGTAGCCACCCCGCCGCCGGTTTTTTTTTCGAATAAAACCCCTTCGGTTTTTTTTGAGAAAAAACCCTGGTTCGTTTTTTTATAGATCGGTTTTATTCTTCGGTTTATTTATTTAGCGAGCGTTCGCTCGTCCGTTCATTCTAACGAACGTGTTCATCGTTTAGTTTCTGTTAACGAACGTTCGTTCATTTAGCCATTCGTTGTTTTTCTTTTTATCGTATTTATTCCGCGATTTTTCTGATCGTGATTTCTGATCCGATGTTCAAACCTGTTTATCTTTTCGCTCGTTTATCAGAATCAGGCGATTCAAGCGCCTGGAGTTTCATCTCGAAACCTTCTTTCCCAATAATCAACTCAAACAAGTTTTATCTCTGTAAAATTTGACCCTAGTTCAGATTAGTTAATGGATCTTGTTTCTTTTGCCGCATGAGTTTCGTTGCTCTGTTTGATTTGATTCTTTTTGCAAACCGGAGTTCTTAAGTTGAACTCTCCGGTCAACCTCTTTTATTTGGAGTTCTACTTGTGCATCTTTGATTGTTGCTTATGTATGTTATTGTTTGCTTGTGATAGAATTCCCGGAGTGCGAAGCGTGTTACTACGAGTCTCTAGGATTCACGGATTGTCAGCAAGGCAAGTAACATATTGATCATACTCTTTTCATACCCAGTTTTTATGCATTAGTTTCAGTCCTCAAACATTGCATGACTAGGATGCATTTAATATGTGGGTTTTGGGAAGTAGTTGCTGAGGTAGAACCTATTGCCCTGTTTATTATCAAACCCTTGGGAGTTACTTCTACGCGTTGCTTATTTTGCCATGCTATGCTCATAGACGTGGATTGAGTTTGAGTGATTTCCATGACATATGTGAGATTGTTAAATTAATGGTTTACTTAAGGTGGCAACTTTAATACACATCTGGGTGGATTGAGGCACCTGGGGTATCCAGTGATTGCCTGTTTTATTTTTGGAAATCCCGGGGTTACCGTGTGATTCTCCTATGGACCGCCACCCAGGCTCAAAGGGAACTGAGTCTATTCATGCTAGAAACTTCCATGTGCAGCCGCAAGCTATTATGGGCTCTAGCATAGTTGAGTAAGTTACGTGAAGCTCTTGAAGAGGTGGATCAGCAGGTAGTGGGTTTGTAGGTTTGGTATGGTCTGCCCGGAGTAGAGAGTTAATGTTTCTGAAAGACTGTGTCTCAGTCATCCGTTTCTCAAACATCATGTAGTGCGAGGAATCAGCGGAGGCGATCGAGTCTTGCGGGGAAAAGTGCGCAAACCTTTGCAGAGTGTACAATCTAATCATGGTTAGCCGTGTCCCCGGTTATGGACAATTCTGAGTACCTAGTACTTGAGTATTCGCATGTATCTCAACACTTCTAATTAATCTTGCTGGGTTGTTAACTATTTTAATTGGGATCATTGAGTTGGGGTTACCTTCTCAAATGATGTTTCAACCACCATGATAGTTAAATTAAAATTTATTCCTTTGTAGTAGGAAAAAAATGGCTTTTCGCAAAACTGTAACCATAGAGCTTTCCACCAGCCAAATATGCATGTAGTGGTAGTATTATTCTGTTATTGCTCTTTTGTGTTACATTGCCAGCATATTCCATGTGTTGACCCGTTCTCGGGCTGCAACGTATTATGTTGCAGACTTTTCAGACGAGGAGTAAGGTTCGTAGGTCGTTGCCGTGCAGCTCAGCTATGCTGTTGGAGTTGATGGACTCACTATATCTTCCAAGCCTTCCGCTGTTATCGCACTAGATGGCCTTAAGCCATATTATTGTAGTAAGTTCTCTTTTGAGATATTCAACGTAATAAGTGTGTGATTGCTACTCTGTTATAAATCCTTCGAGTACTGTGTGTGTCAGCATTACCGATCCAGGGATGACACGGAAGCACAGAGACTTGACCATCTGAGGTCGGGTCGCTACTTGGATCCTGGAGCACTAGGCAAAGAGTTGCCGGCGGACAACCCACTGGAGACAGCGATCTCCAGGAAGCGAGTACCGACCAACGAGTTGACCATGTTGGCGGGCCAACCCATGGAGACGAAGAACTCCAAGAAACAAGAACTGGCCAAAGAGTTGAGGATGTTGGCGGATGAACTCCTCAAAGAAAGTTGGAAGAACAGCAAGGGACCAACCGTGCCTACCCCAGGAACTCTGATTGCCACCTATGTGAGGCTCAAGACTGAGTTTGAGGAGATAGTCGTGATTGACAAGCAGTATTCCCCTGGCAAGGTAATGGCCCCCATCGAGGACGAGGAGATGGCCCCCGGAGGGATGAGATCCCCCGATGAGCTGCACAAGGTAAAAAATAATGGCTTATTACCATAGTTGTGGTTTTTGATTATTTGCAACGTGCTTGCTAATATGTTAGGGTTGTGTAGGTGCCGGTGGTTGTCCTTGATGATTCTGATGTCATGGCCCGTCCTGTTGGCATCGCCCCAGAGATCGATTCCGATGCCGCTGTCCATCCTGTGGACATCGCCCCAGAGATCGATTCAGATGTTGTGGTCAGTCATGTGGACATCGCCATCGATTCCCATGACGCTGTCTGTGCTGTGGTCATTGCCCGAGAGATCGATGACAAGAAATAGTTGGTCGCGCTAATCGTTCAGGGTAGTTTGCATTGCCCTGTGTTTAATTACCAGAACGATGCGTGTTATCAAACCATCTTAGAGCTAGTGCACTGTCTTGTGTGGGCGGATCTTGCTACTTTTGTTTGATAGTGAATCATGCGAACCCTCTCCGAGTTATGGAAACAGATGTATCCTCACCACCTTTTGATGTATAATATATGGCATGCTTAGATGTAAGTTTGAACTGTTTATCATATCAGCAGGGCTTGTTTGATGATTCTTGGTGTTAGCAGGCTAGCTACTGTGTGAGCTATATTACTTGCAAAACACTCACTAAAGAGAAACGTTGGGGCTGATGAGCTCGTGGTACGCTTATACTTATCCCTCGTCGATCGACCAATAGCCCTAGCTCCTAAAATTGTAGGCTTAGCGATAGATCAGACAATAGTCGACATACATTCAGGCCTCATTTGGTTCATAGGGTAGGAAAATCGTAGCAAAAGTACAAAGAACGTGCAACACAAAATCATAGCAGTGCAGAGACGTACTCCCTCCATTCCAAAATAGATGACCTGGGCGGGCTAGTTTGGCCTAGTGGGTTTCAGTGATATGACATGGTACAGTGCCGTCCAGTCTTCGCGTGTGGTAGCAGTATTGCGGGTACAGTAAGTTTTCTTGAAGAAGCGGAATTCAATGAAGTCGTGATGGTTCCTTCGTCCGAACAACTTACAGTGGGAAAGGTTGGGCCTGTGATATGACCGGGGTAGACCAGGATAAGTTTCTGCATGGTAGGTGGACTAGGATGGTCGACGTCCCACATGTCGGCGAATGAAAGTATTCTTTCCGATAAAGAGGACGAGCAACGAGTATTCATTGTTTATTTTTGATGAAAGCTATTGTCTCCACTGTTACAACGAAGGAGTGGGAAACACGGTAGCCCAGTGAAATTGCAAGACAACGCGTGTCCCCTCTGGTGAGCGGCGTGCGAGCCAGATTGTCGGGCTTGCCATGCATACGAGTCGTAAGTGTGCCGCCTTTTCCTTTAGAACTTGCGAAGCGGAACATTTTCGCGCGATCGATCGATAGAAATCCAGAACAAAATGACGAGGGCGATGCTTTCCCGCTCATTAGGGGGGCTAGTTCGAGTGATATGACGTGGTACAGTGCTGTCCACTTGCTCCATTTTTATGTAAGCAAGAGTTTACACTCTTACGCAGGAGGAGTGCGAAACACCGCGGATCTGATTTTGATCGAGGGATAACTGTTCCATGCGAAATAATGGAGGATTGTTAGCGATTATAGCATGAAAGTTAGAGCATCTCCAGCGCTGGCCCACAAATTTACACCGGCATCTGTCCGAGGACACTGATCGATGCCATCCGATGCTGCCCGCATACCTTTCGACAACTATATGAACTAACCGGACAAAATTCGTGCAAACAAAGCAAATTTCAAATTAACTGAATGAAATTCATTACATTTCGAAAACTTTTCCTACAAACTGGACAAAATTCATTACATATTTCGCACAAACCGTACTAAAACCTACTATAAACCTAATCTAAACGATCGCCGGCGCCCTACCACCATGTCCGGCCATGAACCCGAGAAAGCCGGCCATTTCCTTTGCCTCCTCCCCATCCGCCTCGATAACCTCCTCCTCCGGAGCACAAGGTTCTGAAGATTTCCGCCCCCACGTCACCGTCAAGCGGCTAATCAGCTGCCGATGTTTACCCCACCAAGCTTGGCGTCGACTGAGTGGAGTAGCGGTGGCCTTCCCGGGACCAGAGCAGCGGCGACCTACTGTGTACTACTCTTCCTCGCTGCAGGCTGCGCCCGCGCACGCGCGCCAGCTTCGTGGTCGTGGCGACGGAGGGCGGCCAGGGGGGTGCCGGCGATCTCCTTCATTTGCTCCTACGACAGTATGATGAAGAGAGCTTTGGTGCGCACCCGGAGCGGAGCCGCCGATGTCCCTCATCTGCTCCTGCGACAGTACGTCCAAGAGAGCTTCGGAGTGCCAGGAGGCCATGGTTGAAGTGGTGCCGACAAAAGGAAGGGACCGGAGGAGAATAAGTGTGGGTCTTTGGCTATGGCTTGGAGTTGGGGCTCAAGTTAATATAGCGGGCAAATGGCAATGAGCCGCGGCAGACGGATGGACAGCTGGTGCCGGAGTAGGTTCGTCGGGCATGAATGCGGATGCTGCTTCAGTGACTTAATTGCAGATGCGTTTGGGTTACTGACATGTGGGCCCAACGGGCATCTGGCCCGCATGTCAGTGACACACCAATTGCACCTGCAGTTAAGACCGGTGAATGCGGCATTGACATTCTGGAGAGACGGTGACCGTTTCAGGCCGGAAGTTCGCGCTAGCGATGGAAGGTGTTTCGATGTGTAGTGGCACTAAGATCGGTCACTCACGATAGTACATACTCCGTACCATACTACCATAGTACCCTCTCTAGCTTAGGCTATTTTATAGATTGTCGTTGTGATGGATGATATACATGAGCAAGGCGGTCCGAGTATGACCGTTGGTGTTGAGCCAGGTGAATACATGCTCGGCGTTCACGTAGGCCTCCATCAAACGTCTAAACAGTAATGTTAGGCACCGCCGGGGCACGCAGGTAATGGGCTCGCCGTTTGCGTTGCGCCATGAGCAGGACTTTGATTTAGAGGGCGACGTGCATGCATTAGCATGCTTTGACAGCGTGAGTGTGAGTGTCTCACGCGAAGTATTTCATTTTCATTTGGCTGAGAAGGGTGCATTGCAGCGACGAGTCCGTGGTTTGATTCCCCACATACGCATAATTTTGGTTTTTACAGTATTTCTTTCTCATTTGACAGGTAGGCCCGCGTAGATAGATAA
Organism: Triticum aestivum; assembly: GCF_018294505.1. Classification (NCBI taxonomy): domain Eukaryota; kingdom Viridiplantae; phylum Streptophyta; class Magnoliopsida; order Poales; family Poaceae; genus Triticum; species Triticum aestivum. The sequence continues at coordinate 940 of NW_025235099.1, read as the reverse complement.
AGAACACGAGCTGATGAAGCGCATGCAAACTGTTTGACTGGTCAACCAGGCAAATACGGAGCTATACGCTGAGCCAGTGACCGTATAATCACCATATCTCGTATACAACGATTATAGTGAGCTATCAAGACAAGTTCGATGACCGCCAATGCATTTTACTCGGTAATAATGACCAGGATTGAAGGGGAATCCAAATTTGCTTCATCTTCTGTCCTTGAGCTCTTGACAAACCAATGCACTATACGATTGTCCGGCCACTCCACCCCAGAGCTCTCACCAAGCGTCGTTCATGCCACCGCGCCGCACACTAACCGGTAAGGCAGCAATGGCATTCCGCCGCGCCTAGTTCCTCGCCGCCCACGACCGCACACAAAATGGTAGGGAAGCGATGGCATCCCGCCGTGCTGAGTTCATCGCCGCTCGTGACCTCACAACTATGTGGGAGGAATTTGAAGATGCCAAGGCCGAATGGGCAGTAGAGAAAGAGGCGGCCAAAGACGCATAGAGGGAGCGGAAAAGTCAGAAAGCACTCAAGAAAAGAGAGGCCCGCCGCCGCAAGAAAGAAAATGGCACACGTGCTGCTGCGGAGAGGTCGGCGGAGATCCAAGCACGGTGGGGTGTCGCTGACAAAGCCGGGAAGGAGAACGACGGCGTCTGGCCAGCATGTGAGAAGTAGTAGTACTAGTAGTTAGTGTGTGTGTCTGTGTCTGAGTACGAGCATGGACCAGTACTACTAGTTACTACTGTAGTTTTTAGAGCAAATTACCAGTACATTAGCCTAGACTAAATGGGAAAATTCCTATCCTAAGCATCAAATGGCATCTCTTTCTGTATAGGAATTGAGATGCATGTCATCTCACTTCCTATGATTTTCATATTCCTATCCTATGAATGAAAGGAGGCCTCTGTAGGAGTAACTACTGTAGCTAACAGTACTGCT
>NW_025235098.1:0-6483 GCF_018294505.1 Triticum aestivum | reverse complement strand
GAACTCCAAGGTGCACTTATGTGTCTGTCATCAACATTCATAGTTTTTGCCAATTCTGGCCCGTTTCTTGGACTATTACTCTGTTTTGGCGTCCCGGTGTGATTTCCATGATTGACGAACACCGGGGGTGTGTTTATGTGTCGGTTAGCAACACTCGCATTTTGGGCCGCTTCTGGCCCGTTTCGTCGACTACTACTCACCGTTTTGGGGCCCCAAAGCGATTTCCATGGTTGTTGAACCCCATGGTGCGCTTACGTGTCGATCATCAACGATCGCAGTTTGGGCCGATTTTGGCCCGTTTCTTGCACTATTAATTAGTTTTGGGCGTCCCGCAGTGATTTCCACGATTGACGAACTCCGTGGTGCGTTTACATGTCAGTCATCAACACACAATTTTGGTCGACTCTGGTCCATTTCGTGCACGATTATTCACCATTTTGGCGACCCAGAGCGATTTCCATGATTGACAATTCCTGAGGTGCGTTTGCGTGTCTGTCCTCAACACTCACAGTTTTGGCCAATTCTGACGCGATTCGAGGACTATTACTCAACATTTAGGGGTCCCGAAGCGATTTCCATAGTTGTTGAACCCCAAAATGCGTTTACGTGTCGGTCATGAACACTCACAGTTGTGGCCGATTCTGGCCCGTTTCGTGGACTATTACTCACTGTTTGGGGTCCCGGTGTGACTTGCGCAATTAACAAACCCCGGGGTGCGTTTACGTGTCGATCATCAACACTCGCTGTTTCGGCCGATTCGGGCTCGTTTTGTGGCACTCGCAGTTTTGGCCGATTCTGGCCCGTTTCAAGGACTATTACTCACTGTTTTGGGGTCCCAGAGTGCTTTCCTTGATTAACAAACCCCGGGGTGCGTTTACGTATCGGACATCAACACTAATTGTTTTTGTCGATTCTGACTCGTTTCGTGGACTATTACTCGCCGCTTTGGGGTCCCAGAGCGATTTCCATGGTTGTTGAACTCCAAGGTGCACTTATGTGTCTGTCATCAACATTCATAGTTTTTGCCAATTCTGGCCCGTTTCTTGGACTATTACTCTGTTTTGGCGTCCCGGTGTGATTTCCATGATTGACGAACACCGGGGTGCGTTTATGTGTCGGTTAGCAACACTCGCATTTTGGGCCGCTTCTGGCCCGTTTCGTCGACTACTACTCACCGTTTTGGGGCCCCAAAGCCATTTCCATGGTTGTTGAACCCCATGGTGCGCTTACGTGTCGATCATCAACGATCGCAGTTTGGGCCGATTTTGGCCCGTTTCTTGCACTATTAATTAGTTTTGGGCGTCCCGCGTTGATTTCCACGATTGACGAACTCCGTGGTGCGTTTACATGTCAGTCTCAACACACAATTTTGGTCGACTCTGGTCAATTTCATGCACGATTATTCACCATTTTGGCGTCCCAGAGCGATTTCCATGACTGACAATTCTCGGGGTGCGTTTGCGTGTCTGTCCTCAACACTCACAGTTTTGGCCAATTCTGACGCGATTCGAGGACTATTACTCAACATTTAGGGGTCCCGAAGCGATTTCCATAGTTGTTGAACCCCAAAATGCGTTTACGTGTCGGTCATGAACACTCACAGTTGTGGCCGATTCTGGCCCGTTTCGTGGACTATTACTCACTGTTTGGGGTCCCGGTGTGACTTGCGCAATTAACAAACCCCGGGGTGCGTTTACGTGTCGATCATCAACACTCGCTGTTTCGGCCGATTCGGGCTCGTTTTGTGGCACTCGCAGTTTTGGCCGATTCTGGCCCGTTTCATGGACTATTACTCACTGTTTTGGGGTCCCGGAGTGCTTTCCTTGATTAACAAACCCCGGGGTGCATTTACGTATCGGACATCAACACTCATTGTTTTTGTCGATTCTGACTCGTTTCGTGGACTATTACTCACCGTTTTGGGGTCCCGAAGAGATATCCATAGTTGTTGAACCCCAAGGTGCGCTTACATGTATGTCATATCAATCGCAGTTTGGGCCGATTTTTGGCCCATTTCTTGGACTATTACTTAGTTTCGGGGGTCCTGGAGTGATTTCCACAATTTACGAACCACGTTGTGTGTTTACGTTTCGGTCATCAACACTTAGAATTTTGGCCGATTCTGGTCCGTTTCGTGCACTATTACTCGCCGCTTTGGGGTCCCAGAGCGATTTCCATGGTTGTCGAACTCCAAGGTGCACTTATGTGTCTGTCATCAACATTCATTGTTTTTGCCAATGCTGGCCCGTTTCTTGGACTATTACTCTGTTTTGGCGTCCCGGTGTGATTTCCATGATTGACGAACACCGGGGGTGTGTTTATGTGTCGGTTAGCAACACTCGCATTTTGGGCCGCTTCTGGCCCGTTTCGTCGACTACTACTCACCGTTTTGGGGCCCCAAAGCAATTTCCATGGTTGTTGAACCCCATGGTGCGCTTACGTGTCGATCATCAACGATCGCAGTTTGGGCCGATTTTGGCCCGTTTCTTGCACTATTAATTAGTTTTGGGCGTCCCGCAGTGATTTCCACGATTGACGAACTCCGTGGTGCGTTTACATGTCAGTCATCAACACACAATTTTGGTCGACTCTGGTCCATTTCGTGCACGATTATTCACCATTTTGGCGACCCAGAGCGATTTCCATGATTGACAATTCCCGAGGTGCGTTTGCGTGTCTGTCCTCAACACTCACAGTTTTGGCCAATTCTGACGCGATTCGAGGACTATTACTCAACATTTAGGGGTCCCGAAGCGATTTCCATAGTTGTTGAACCCCAAAATGCGTTTACGTGTCGGTCATGAACACTCACAGTTGTGGCCGATTCTGGCCCGTTTCGTGGACTATTACTCACTGTTTGGGGTCCCGGTGTGACTTGCGCAATTAACAAACCCCGGGGTGCGTTTACGTGTCGATCATCAACACTCGCTGTTTCGGCCGATTCGGGCTCGTTTTGTGGCACTCGCAGTTTTGGCCGATTCTGGCCCGTTTCATGGACTATTACTCACTGTTTTGGGGTCCCGGAGTGCTTTCCTTGATTAACAAACCCCGGGGTGCATTTACGTATCGGACATCAACACTCATTGTTTTTGTCGATTCTGACTCGTTTCGTGGACTATTACTCACCGTTTTGGGGTCCCGAAGAGATTTCCATAGTTGTTGAACCCCAAGGTGCGCTTACATGTATGTCATATCAATCGCAGTTTGGGCCGATTTTGGGCCCATTTCTTGGACTATTACTTAGTTTCGGGGGTCCTGGAGTGATTTCCACAATTTACGAACCACGTTGTGTGTTTACGTTTCGGTCATCAACACTTAGAATTTTGGCCGATTCTGGTCCGTTTCGTGCACTATTACTCGCCGCTTTGGGGTCCCAGAGCGATTTCCATGGTTGTCGAACTCCAAGGTGCACTTATGTGTCTGTCATCAACATTCATAGTTTTTGCCAATTCTGGCCCGTTTCTTGGACTATTACTCTGTTTTGGCGTCCCGGTGTGATTTCCATGATTGACGAACACCGGGGGTGTGTTTATGTGTCGGTTAGCAACACTCGCATTTTGGGCCGCTTCTGGCCCGTTTCGTCGACTACTACTCACCGTTTTGGGGCCCCAAAGCGATTTCCATGGTTGTTGAACCCCATGGTGCGCTTACGTGTCGATCATCAACGATCGCAGTTTGGGCCGATTTTGGCCCGTTTCTTGCACTATTAATTAGTTTTGGGCGTCCCGCAGTGATTTCCACGATTGACGAACTCCGTGGTGCGTTTACATGTCAGTCATCAACACACAATTTTGGTCGACTCTGGTCCATTTCGTGCACGATTATTCACCATTTTGGCGACCCAGAGCAATTTCCATGATTGACAATTCCCGGGGTGCGTTTGCGTGTCTGTCCTCAACACTCACAGTTTTGGCCAATTCTGACGCGATTCGAGGACTATTACTCAACATTTAGGGGTCCCGAAGCGATTTCCATAGTTGTTGAACCCCAAAATGCGTTTACGTGTCGGTCATGAACACTCACAGTTGTGGCCGATTCTGGCCCGTTTCGTGGACTATTACTCACTGTTTGGGGTCCCGGTGTGACTTGCGCAATTAACAAACCCCGGGGTGCGTTTACGTGTCGATCATCAACACTCGCTGTTTCGGCCGATTCGGGCTCGTTTTGTGGCACTCGCAGTTTTGGCCGATTCTGGCCCGTTTCCTGGACTATTACTCACTGTTTTGGGGTCCCAGAGTGCTTTCCTTGATTAACAAACCCCGGGGTGCGTTTACGTATCGGACATCAACACTAATTGTTTTTGTCGATTCTGACTCGTTTCGTGGACTATTACTCGCCGCTTTGGGGTCCCAGAGCGATTTCCATGGTTGTTGAACTCCAAGGTGCACTTATGTGTCTGTCATTAACATTCATAGTTTTTGCCAATTCTGGCCCGTTTCTTGGACTATTACTCTGTTTTGGCGTCCCGGTGTGATTTCCATGATTGACGAACACCGGGGTGCGTTTATGTGTCGGTTAGCAACACACGCATTTTGGGCCGCTTCTGGCCCGTTTCATCGACTACTACTCGCCGTTTTGGGGCCCCAAAGCGATTTCCATGGTTGTTGAACCCCATGGTGCGCTTACGTGTCGATCATCAACGATCGCAGTTTGGGCCGATTTTGGCCCGTTTCTTGCACTATTAATTAGTTTTGGGCGTCCCGCAGTGATTTCCACGATTGACGAACTCCGTGGTGCGTTTACATGTCAGTCATCAATACACAATTTTGGTCGACTCTGGTCCATTTCGTGCACGATTATTCACCATTTTGGCGACCCAGAGCGATTTCCATGATTGACAATTCCCGGGGTGCGTTTGCGTGTCTGTCCTCAACACTCACAGTTTTGGCCAATTCTGACGCGATTCGAGGACTATTACTCAACATTTAGGGGTCCCGAAGCGATTTCCATAGTTGTTGAACCCCAAAATGCGTTTACGTGTCGGTCATGAACACTCACAGTTGTGGCCGATTCTGGCCCGTTTCGTGGACTATTACTCACTGTTTGGGGTCCCGGTGTGACTTGCGCAATTAACAAACCCCGGGGTGCGTTTACGTGTCGATCATCAACACTCGCAGTTTCGGCCGATTCGGGCTCGTTTTCTGGCACTCGCAGTTTTGGCCGATTCTGGCCCGTTTCATGGACTATTACTCACTGTTTTGGTGTCCCGGAGTGCTTTCCTTGATTAACAAACCCCGGGGTGCGTTTACGTATCGGTCATCAACACTCATGGTTTTTGTCGATTCTGACTCGTTTCGTGGACTATTACTCACCGTTTTGGGGTCCCGAAGAGATTTCCATAGTTGTTGAACCCCAAGGTGCGCTTACATCTATGTCATCAACAATCGCAGTTTGGGCCGATTTTCGGCCCATTTCTTGGACTATTACTTAGTTTCGGGGGTCCTGGAGTGATTTCCACAATTTACGAACCCCGTTGTGCGTTTACGTTTCGGTCATCAACACTCACAATTTTGGCCGATTCTGGTCCGTTCCGTGCACTATTACTCGCCGCTTTGGGGTCCCAGAGCGATTTCCATGGTTGTTGAACTCCAAGGTGCACTTACGTGTCTGTCATCAACATTCATAGTTTTTGCCAATTCTGGCCCGTTTCTTGGACTATTACTCTGTTTTGGCGTCCCGGTGTGATTTCCATGATTGACGAACACCGGGGTGCGTTTATGTGTCGGTTAGCAACACTCGCATTTTGGGCCGCTTCTGGCCCGTTTCGTGGACTACTACTCACCGTTTTGGGGCCCCAAAGCGATTTCCATGGTTGTTGAACCCCATGGTGCGCTTACGTGTCGATCATCAACGATCGCAGTTTGGGCCGATTTTGGCCCGTTTCTTGCACTATTAATTAGTTTTGGGCGTCCCGCAGTGATTTCCATGATTGACGAACTCCGTGGTGCGTTTACATGTCAGTCTCAACACACAATTTTGGTCGACTCTGGTCAATTTCATGCACGATTATTCACCATTTTGGCGTCCCAGAGCGATTTCCATGACTGACAATTCTCAGGGTGCGTTTGCGTGTCTGTCCTCAACACTCACAGTTTTGGCCAATTCTGACGCGATTCGAGGACTATTACTCAACATTTAGGGGTCCCGAAGCGATTTCCATAGTTGTTGAACCCCAAATGCGTTTACGTGTCGGTCATGAACACTCACAGTTGTGGCCGATTCTGGCCCGTTTCTTGGACTATTACTCACTGTTTGGGGTCCCGGTGTGACTTGCGCAATTAACAAACCCCGGGGTGCGTTTACGTGTCGATCATCAACACTCGCAGTTTCGGCCGATTCGGGCTCGTTTTGTGGCACTCGCAGTTTTGGCCGATTCTGGCCCGTTTCATGGACTATTACTCACTGTTTTGGGGTCCTGGAGTGCTTTCCTTGATTAACAAACCCCGGGGTGCGTTTACGTATCGGTCATCAACACACATGGTT
>NW_025235097.1:0-6483 GCF_018294505.1 Triticum aestivum | reverse complement strand
CCCCTCCAAGTAAAAAACTTGTAGAAAGCTCAAGCACCATGTCACCCATTTTCATTCAAGAAGAGATGGATGGACCACAGATTCACCAAAGCAAAAGTGCATCACCAAACAGTTTTGTTCATGAGTACTGCCCGGCCCCATCTTTCTCACTTGGCTTAAATGACATTTTTAATCCGGAAACTACTATTGAGGGAGCACAGGGAGGTGATGGGCCAAGCAGTATCGCAAAACGTGAGTACATACAAATTCTCGACGATAGTGATGATTTCGAATTTGTAGCTAGTATTGAAGCATGTGAACTGTTCACACCAGAAAAAATTTCTAACCAAGGAGAAGAAGGATCAGCTAGCAAGTTTTATAGTAGCAGCAGCTCTGGAGAGCCTGCCATTAATAAATTTGAAAGAATGATAATCAATCCAGCTCCTTGCATGAGGTCACCATTCATAGACTACAACAAGAAAAATTCACTTAAATGCAGAGCTGATGTCAACCGACTATATGCATCGGTTATTTTGCATGGGAGGTTAAATGAAGAAGAGTCACCTGATGTAGATACTAGGTAAAACAATTTCCAAGCATTTTTTTACTTTGTGTCAGGCAACATATGTAATCTTATGTAGGCATATCATACACGAACACCAGGCAATTTTTATGGAAAAGTTCAACAGAACAACAAGTTGATTCAAAACCACTTTTTGTTTTCGATTTTATAAGCATAATGTCAGCATGACATTCTTGTTTTTTTCTCATTTTTCAAATGCAGCCCAAAGGTAGTTGACTACGGTAAGTACTTTATAAGTGTGAGGGAGCTGGCTAATGCAATGAAAAAGGAAGGGTTCCTGTTGTCCCATGTAGTTGAAATTGGGATACAGTCCATCATGATGACTTGCCACCAGATTCAATGAAGGTGGTGATGCCCTTGAGATTTTCGGTAAGAAAATGGTAGTTATATTTGGTTTTCAATGTTTTTGCCTTTTGTTCTCCGTGCTGTTTTTATAGGTGCATTTTCCCTTTTTTCCTGCTTTTTCAGACAATGTTGCAGCAGATGTCATTAGACGACCAAGAGCTTACTTCAAGATTCAAGAAATCCAACCGGCTGGATTGTAAAGATATGGTCAGTCAAAATGTTTTCTTGTTGTTCATATCATTTTTTGTAGTTACAAATGCATGGAACAAGTGTGTAAACAACCACATAGCATGCAAGGAATTTCTCAGACAAATGTCTATACTTGCCTGAGTAGCAAAATAAGTTGCTTATGGTATTACCACACACCTCCCCCCCCACCAATATTTTTTCAGCATCCCATGTGTTCAAGTTGCTCAAATGACTGTACTAATTTTCCAGAGAGTAACATCACAAGTTGCTCAAATGTTTATACAGTTGTATAAGTTTCCCAGATTCACAACATGTCTTTTTGTGCTGTATAATAATTTTTTTTCATTTGCCTTCTATTTGTTTTTACAGATCATGTTCCCTGTCATAGAGAACATTGACAAAACCAAGCCAATCACAGGAAACCATTATTGGGTTTTCAACTTGAATATACGAGATCGAAAGTTTGAGGTGCTTGATTCGTGGAGGACACTTACTAACAAGACCCTGGACGGTTGCGCAAGGTCTATTGTCGCAAGTATCAAATCTCTTTGGGATAAACACTACCCTAAGTCTCACATATCCATGGACGACTTTAAACTTGTCAACATTGATGTCGCAAAGCAAAACAATGAGTAAGCAACCAGAACACCCAAACCGCTAGATTTTTTACACGGTCTTTTTGCTTGATCTGATCTCTTTATTTTTGTTTATTTTCTCACTAAATTTATACTACATACAAGAAACTATGCAACCATTAACATACTGTTTTTTCCTTCCGTTTGATGTACATGTTTGACTGTGGGGTTTTTGCGCTTACACTCACAAGTGGTTGGGAGGTAAGGACTGTTCCTAAATTCACTCAAGATGACATTCCAAACATTAGGAAGCAACTAACAAGCAATTGGGTCAACACTGATTACGACAAGACCCCTTGGAAAAACATCTTGAAGCTACAGTAGGTTCATTTTTATCATCAAACTAGCATGACTTTTTCAAAAAGCACAAACTTGCTTTTTGCATTTTTTGTGATTATACTTGCACCAATACTTCAACTAGTTGCTTGACACAATATTGCAACTTGCAAGATTATGCAATAGAAGTTGCATGCATAGTAAAAGTAATGCAATAGTCCATGCCTGCATGACAAGATAAAATTCAAAAGCCATAATTCATAGGCAGTTTTTGGTACACTAAAATTTCAAAGCAAGGATTCATAGGTAGTTTCGGGTATCGTAAAATACGGAACATGGACATCAATACTAGTTCAATCACAGGGATTATTTTTCAGGATGAATCTCAGGTAGTGTGCAATGCTCCTCAAATCTATCACTTTGCAAGCAACATCTCCACTTTCTCTCATTCTCCAGGGTGTTCTTTTCAATGCAACCTTGTTGGGCAGAGCGCTGAATTGTGTTCAAAAGAACCACAATAACTGCATTTGTTCTTTCTTTTCGGGTGCAGTTCAAGTGCTGATTGAATCCTATTAGTTTTTGCCCTTCCTTTGGTTGTCGACTTTAGTGGGTCTCTAGGCATTGGTGGGTCATGCGTTGGAGTAGGATATCCAAGGTGTTGTTCAACCCTAGAAGCACATGCATGACCACCAGTAGGTGTTGAAGTAGAAGAGAATAGTGGGTCTCCACTCTTTTGCTGTTGTGTAAGAGTAGGTTGCTGTCTAGAGACACTCTGCACTTGGGCAACTACCGATGGCGGTGTTGGGGCAGCTCCCCTGGGTGTTGATGCTATCCACCTATTTGGCTGTGCAGGACACTTTGGCAGCGAGGTTGTCACATTCAGTAGTTGTGCATGCCAACCATGTGGCGGCGGAGGTCCTTTGTTTACCGACATAGGTCCTTTAGGTTGTGTTGCAGCAAGTCCTGGCGGTGGTGTTGCCACCTTTGCCACTAGTGGAGGTCCCCTAGGCTGAGGTGCACCCCCTGGCATGGGCTGTGCACATACTCCAAAAGGAACAACCATTGGGGCTGCCTTCTTTTGCTTTGTTGCTGAACTAGTGGGATGCTGTGCAGCGCTGCTTGGCAGTCGTGCAGTTGAAGTAGGAGGTGGTGGAGGGTCACTGTTGGTCGGAGGAGCACTGGATTGCGGTGCAGAACCACCACTTGACGGTGGTGGACCACCAGGGCCACCAGGGGGCACGTTGGGAGGTGTTGTTGGCTTCTTTTTCTTCGGCAAATTCAAATGTCTTATTTCTATCCTAGCTGCCCGCATATGTTTCCTCACGATATCTGAAGCAGCATCTGTCGCACTAGAAACATGAGCTAGGCTTGCAAAATCCATTGTCAAGTTTGTGTGCCTCATTTCTTTCTTTGACTGTGCTGGCAATTCATCGGGTTGACCTTTGACGGGAGGGGGTTGCACTAGGAATTGCCTTAGGTGTCCATCTCCGAAGAAGGTATTTTGCTGGAATCTTGTCGATACCAAGTTGGGTCAAAACCTTCAAGATGTGGCAGCAAAGTATGCAGTCCCTGTCCATTTTGCAGCACTCACATGTGTAGTCTCCAGAACTAGTGTATGATGTCACAAAATAACTCCTAGAACCATATTTAGCAACCCACGTTTGTGTTTCATTGGGTTAAATCTCGTACATGTGACTTCCATGGGGCCATACATTGTATCTCCCAATTAGCTTGAACTCAGTGCAAAACTTCTCATACAAGTCCCTAGTGTATGTGTCATAGGCTTGTTTCTCAATAGGAAAAGACGACCACATTTCAGTCGCCAGATGCTCTGTTTGGTAGTCTTTTCCACCTTCTCGGACAAGTATGTGAGTCTGTATTTTCGAATATTTCTTGACGAAATTGAGGATGGAATTGTGTGGGTTCACATATCACTTGAGGACAACGTTGAATCTCTCACTGTGTTGGGTCGATTGCAAGAAGGGAAAGAATTGGTGTTTGAAGTAGCAAGGAACCCATGTTTCCCTGTATTTATAGAGGGTCTCAAAGTGTGTATGAGTCATAACCTCATACTTCAACATTAGATCAACCCATGCTGCCTCAAACTCCTCTGGCGTCAAGCTGAAGTCAATGCAGCTGTTGAAATCTTCTGACAATCCAGGATTTCAGCCCAACAAGGCGCCAAGCTTCTCTTGAGCCTTTTTCATTATATGCCAATGACAACAGCGATGGATAGTTGTTGGGAACATCCTTTTAATCGATTGTGCCATTGCAATGTCCTGGTCAATAATGATGTTTGTTGGTGCTAAATCATGCATTGCCTCAAAACAGGTCCCAAATAGCCAATCAAAGCTTGTAGCCACCTCTTGCCTCACAAAACCACACCCCAACATGAATGATTGCCCATGTCGATTAATTCCAATGAATGGTGCAAAGGGCATGTTATACATATTAGTCATGTACGTGGTATCAAATGAGATGTAGTCGTGGTATGCCTCTATGTAAGCCCTCCTTGCTGCACCGTCAACCCAGAAAACATTCTCAACCCTGTCCTCCTCATCATACTTAATCTTGTAAAAGAAATCTGGATCTTCTTTCTGCCGATCTTTAAAGTAGGCAACTATCTCAATCATACCACCTTCCTTCATCGCATTCTTGTTCAACTCCGACTTTAGGTTTGAAATATGCTTAGTACCATAAGGGACAATCAGCTCTGTACCATAGTAATCGGACATGATGTGCATCATTCGACCTGTAGGGGGGCATTAACACAAGGATGTTAGAAGCATTTTTTTATTTTTTGCAACTTAAGAATGCAAGCAACTAACGCAGCAGATGCAGGCAAATCAGTGCTTGTGTTCGAAACTCAGGAGCAACTAACACACTAAACATAAGGCAATCAATTTTGTTGATAGTGTTTAAGCAACTAACACAACTAAACAGATGTAAGTACAGGCAAGTTCAGGAAAAAATTGCTAGGTTTTGAGCAACTAGCACACTAAATCTAGGAAAGTACAAGAGGGGAAGCAAAAATTTTGCTTATTGGAATTTTTTTTCTAGGCAAAAGTCTGTATCGGTGTTAAGCAACTAACACAATAAACCAAGGCAAGTGCAGTCTTGTTTTCACAAACCTGTAGGTATATTGCAATTGTGGAGATGTGTAAGGAAGGCCCTTTCTTCCGTGAGGATCCCTTGATGTGATCGCAGGTACTTAATCAAAGATGGTTTGTCAACCAATGCATGATTGTGTTCAGCAACAAAGTAAATCACCCCCAACAACTATCTAATAGTTTGACCACCATCTTCGCTTTGCATCCTGTCTGCACTATTGTATCTCGCTTCCGCTTCTTGCTTATCTTCTTTTTTTATTCTCATCACCAATAAAGACAATTTCTTCATCTTCTGTTGCTTCATGTTCTTGTTCAATAATCTCATCTAGGGCAGGAATACTTTCTACTGCTCCATCATCAATTTTAGGTTAGCGAAACTTGTTGCAAACAAACTGCAACTTTATCAACACACCAGTATCAACAGTCCTCCTTGACGTGTTCATCTTGATTGAAAACCCAAGCTATGAAGCATATGCATTGTAGTGTTTTTTGGCGCCTTCCAAAGTGTCAAACCTCATGCCTAAGTAATGTTATCTAGGTTGTGACCAAGCTTCATCATTGTTCTCACCCACCAAGTCTATCAATCCATTTCCAACAGTCCCTACAATATCACCTGCAGCACCTGTGCCATCAAGGGTGCGTGCATCTATCTTTGCTGCTTCTGTTCCATGGTTAGTTCTACAACCTGCGGCCCCCCCTACATTAAGGGAGTGCCCACCTGTATCCATTGCTTCTGCCACAATTTTTCCAACATTTTGTGTGACCATAGGATTAGGAGATTTCGCAACGAACTTAGCATGCTCACCGTCACATGCGCGGATGCTCTATTGTGTGTAAAATGCAGGATCTCCAATATCATTGTTGGCAGGAATATGCAATTCAGGGTTATTGTCTTCTGGCAGCTCATTTAGGTCAATCATATCCAGCCTGCACATTTTTTCAAACCAGAGAACCGAGCTAGCTTAGTTGAATGTGGCAAGCAACTAACATACTGTACATAAGCAACATTTTTAGTAACAGCAAGTATATGATTTTTTTAATCGCGGACGCCACATGAAAGCATATCCAAGTTTCCTTTTTCAAGTATATGAGCAGTAGACAAAGTTTCTAAATGACTTTTTCCCCATTTTTTACAATAGCCGCATACGATTTTTGTTTCAGGCAATTGCTGTCAATAAAGCAGCTTTTTTCCTATGATTGCTCTTTAGGAAACTGCTGCATTGACAATAGTTGCCTACAGGAAAGATGTTTTTTTAGTAGTTATAATGATTGATGTTTTTTTGTTCTTTTTTCTAAATGGCTGCAGATACAATTGATTTCCGTGCATTTCCAAGGACCGACAAAGCAAGCTTTTTTCATTGGAACA
>NW_025235096.1:5216-6483 GCF_018294505.1 Triticum aestivum | reverse complement strand
GCTTATTCTATAAGTTGTTCCTGGTGAATCCTTTGTATATCCAAGTCCGACCTTTGCTTGAAGACCATGTCAATGCTATCTCGAAGCATGTCTGTGATACTCCGATTTTCAACAAGAACATTTAAAGCAAATGCTAAATTTTCCTTATCAATTATCCAAACACCTTTGTATGGGTAGTGTCATGAAATTTCTCTCCCCTTACCTAAAGGGTTTTCTACATGATATCCTGCCACGGATACCATGCTCTGCTTATCCTTGGGAAGGATATATCCCTGAATTATGTGACTAAGACACATTTTTCCTTTCCATCGCCTGATTAATCTGATAATCATATGTCCTTTCCATTGTTTGGTTTAACCTTTCTTGAGGTCTATATGATCTAAGCAGTAATATTCTTCTGCTTATGTAAACACCTTGGTGTACGACCGTGTCAGTAAGACCCTGTTACTATTGTTGATGACATTTCGGTAGCCACCGATGGACGAGAACCTTGCCTATTGGCCCGCCTCGTTCAATGAGCAGGAAAATGGTTCTCTTCGTCCCTCGCCCTTGGTACCGATGTTGTTGCCGACATAACCGACAGACTATCCTCTGGCATGCCTTGCTTACATGATCGTGCAAGATGTCACTGTCCTTCTGTGACGCCCGGGTAATCAAGCTACAGTAACCCTCTGCTAATGATGCCACATCACTTCGATTTTTTTCGCTAATCTCGTGTTAGTTCGGAACCGATTTAAACTCATATTCAAAATCAAGCAAACAATAAACGTTTTCAAAAGTCAAAACTAAAATGTTCTAAATGTGACAAATATTGCATAGATAATTATGGTGGAGAAACCACACTTTTATAAAATGTTTAAATACTGTTAAATGAATAAAAGGTAGCAAAAACAATTAGTTTAATGCTTTAAAAATATTAAACATTTTCAAAACTAAATTGTTATAAGTATTAAACTATTGTGGCAGTGGCATAATTTGTAAAATGCTATTTAGGTGCCACTTTGGTAATTTACTAAAACTAAAATAATAGGAAACTAAAAGAAAGCAAAGTATAAAAAAAAACAGAAAACAAAACTAACAAAAAAAAGGAAAGAGAAAGCCCCCCCTGGGCCGTGGCCCAACTGGGCCAACCCAACCGGCCTAGCCGGCCACCCCACCAGGCCGGCCCACTCCCTCCCCTTAACCCCCGAAACCCTAACCCCCTCCCCACGATCCCCACTCTCCTTTCCCCCCCGCGCGATCTGGATCGGGGGCGCCCCAACGCACC
>NW_025235096.1:0-5206 GCF_018294505.1 Triticum aestivum | reverse complement strand
CTGACGACGACCAGGAGTAGTTAGGAGGATCCCAGGCAGGAGGCCTGCGCCTCTTTCGATCTGTATCCCAGTTTGTGCTAGCCTTCTTAAGGCAAACTTGTTTAACTTATGTCTGTACTCAGATATTGTTGCTTCCGCTGACTCGTCTATGATCGAGCACTTGTATTCGAGCCCTCGAGGCCCCTGGCTTGTATTATGATGCTTGTATGACTTATTTATGTTTTAGAGTTGTGTTGTGATATCTTCCCGTGAGTCCCTGATCTTGATCGTACACATTTGCGTGCATGATTAGTGTACGATTAAATCGGGGGCGTCACAAGTTGGTATCAGAGCCGACTGCCTGTAGGAATCCCCCTTCCACACTCCTTGGCCGAAGTCGAGTCTAGTCACTACAAAACTTTTACTAACATGGCTGTGAGCCTTACGGGCCCACGTCGCCATTGGGTGGTATTAGGATCTTTTATTCCTCGACCTATACTCTGCGATTCTGATCTCTCTTCTATTCGGGTTAAATGATTTTGCTAAAATCTAACTCTAGGTTCTCGCTACCACTTCCTGCCGGAGAACCCTTTCATTACGGATGGTCGACTGCTTCAACGGAATATTCTGATAATACTCTCCGATATTTTCTCGAGACCTTATGCCTATTGCTTTTGCAATTCCCTACCACCGAAAAATCCCTATGGATAAATACTTACACCTGTCATTTTTACTTTTATTCACAGTTGATCTTGTTATTACAAGATACCCCGAAGTTTTCTCTATTGTTCCGAGAATACTTTGTGCCTACTGCCTAGCAGTTCCTTGCCACATGAATACCCCTTCGAATAAATCCTCGCACTTGTCGAGTATCCGCTCATCCCCAGTTGTTCATGTGTTTCACAAAAGTCTTCGAGATAATATTCGGTCTTCCGAAAATCCTTTGGGGCCTTTGGCTCTTGAAATTCTTGTCTGCTTGCATTATGGATGCTTTCCATATGTCTGGCAATATTTGTTAGTATCCTTAGGCATCGTCATTTTGATCCTATTGATTCAGCATGTGTGCGAATGCACACAATCATCTATCAACCCTTCTAAATTATCCTTCCGGCTCAGACATCATTTTTGAACATGAGCTGGTTCTCGACCAAACTATTTGTCGTCAATTGTGCCTCTGGTATATCCAACTTATCCATCCTTGATTAGAGCGACTGCTTCTGATCCCTTGATTTGAAAATCATAATCCCTTTGTTATTTAAACATTGAATTATTCAGATGTTCTATAAACCGATGCATTTGCATTCTTTCTTCCTCTGATTGGGTATCGATACTCACATCAGCTCCATTGGGGATCGCCATATCCACTGTTGGATTATTATCCGACAGTGTCCTTCATAATTAATTACCTTGTGAGTTCTTTCCCCTGATACATAATGCCTTTGGTACATTGTATCCTCTGCTTGACCAACCATGCTCTGCTTTCGAGCTGGTGGTATTTACTATTGAAGCTTGTGGTATATGTTTCCACGATACCCTGACGGGTTGAACCCACGCCTTCCCTCATCGGTGTGAACCCGGAAGTTTTCACGAGTCATACTCATCTGGTATTTCACCAGGTAAAACTTTCAACACTAATGCCTTTATCAAAGCGAATAGTGAATGGAAGGTTATACATTGAAGAAGTGGGAGTCGACCTTGAACCTTGCGTTCATGCCCAGGGACACGATGTATAACTTATCATGGGAGCTGCTCGTAAAAATAATTATTCCTTTGGTATAAGTTCATCTTATATCTAGGATCTGGCCTTTTGCAACCGTGGTTCCGACCATGATTGTTCTTCTTTGTTCTCCTTTCTCGGACAAGTCAAAATAATTGTCTTCTATGGATCAATACACCAGTCCAACCTTTACTTTGATCTTGTGTCGAGTATTACCCCCCTGGTATCTCGAGATTATCATGGAACTGCATAACTTTTTATGAGTTCTTCATCAAGTGCTACCTTCCCACTGATTCCAATTTTTCGCGGGCTCTGAGTTATTAAACACTCAAAGACACCGATAACTGAACCGAGTCCGCACTACGGTTCAACAACTCTTCAGTAAGCTTCTATAAGTACGAGTTTGTACCCGATCACGCCATTCCTAGCCTGTTTGGCTATATCATTGTCGTGACGATTCTAACGGTGCTACCTGGTCCTTATTCTCGGAGCACCAATTTTCGACGATGAACTAACCTTACGTCGATTTTCCTCGTCATATCCTTTCACCTTAACCAACAAGCTTGAGTTCGAGTTTGTGTCGTACCCTTGGTTCCTATAACCTTTCACTTCATCATTACTTTGACTTGATGTCGTCGCCGATCGATTACATCTTCATGAACTCTCGCGACAAAGGTTTCGAGATCGTCAACATTCTGAGCTCATCCAGGATATCAATTGTATTCATGATGAGAAATACCATCCTTGCCTCGATGAATTGTATTATCATCGACCACGTTATTGCCTTCCCACCAACACAAGCTTGTTCATGTTTGGTGTTATACCTTGAGTTCCTTGCTGTCCAGCAATTGATCTTCCTTACCTCGGAAGTATTACCATCTCTTTTTGTCAAGAATGTGGTGAGAATTTCACCACCTCTTAATAATTCTTGATATCATAATACTTCTTGCCATCTTCGTTCATTCCTTGGTCCTCGTATTGTTTTCAACCGGAATACCGACATTGGAGCTATGACGTGTGAATTCTAAACTCCTAGCAACCCTATTGCTTTGAAGTGAATGGGCGATAGTTCATTCTAAGTCCTTCGTAAATTGAATCACCATTCTGACATTGGTCGTGCAACCCAACCCATATTTCGGGCGCACATTTCAACCAATGTTTATTTGTGTATGTTTTCCTCGAGCATACTTCCTTATATCATTTGATTTGGCAAATGTTATCTCCTTGTTCACTTAATGGTGGAAATCCATCTTTTGGGGAATCTCGGCGAATTGCCGTTGGGTTCACCAGACACCTCCTTGTCCTCTCCTTGGGTTAATGATGGATTCTTGTTAATGGAAATCACTTCATAGTTCATTTCCCCGAGAATCTTACAATGTCATCTCGTCAATTTGCGTTGCACCTTTTCTTCTCAGGTATCCTAAGTCTGATGTATCCTGACACCAATCGGATCTGAAATCTCGGTCAGATATGATGGTTGGGACCACTTTCCAAGAGTCATGATGTTGATCCTTTGATGACCCGGTAACATGATGTCATGCCTAGCACACCTGGTCGGAGGACCTAGGGTTAAAGTTTCCTTTCCAGCAAGGTTTTCCATTCTTCCATAAGGAAATTGTAATGCTTATTCTATAAGTTGTTCCTGGTGAATCCTTTGTATATCCAAGTCCGACCTTTGCTTGAAGACCATGTCAATGCTATCTCGAAGCATGTCTGTGGTACTCCGTTCATCAACAAGAACATTTGAAGCACAATGCTAAATTCTCTTTATCAATTATCCAAACACCGTTGTATGGGTAGCGTCATGAAATTCCTCTCCCTTTTCCTCGATGATTCTCTACTTCTATCCTGTCATGGATATCATGCCCCGCTTGTCCTAGGGAAGGATATACCCCTGTAATATGTGTGTACACACATTTTCCTCCCCATTGTTTTGATTAAACCTGGAAATCACCTTTCCTTTCCATTGGTTTATTTAAACCCTTTCTATGATCTATATGATATAAACAATAATAATTCCCTAATTGTGCAAACACCTTGGTGAACAATCGGTCAGTAAGACCCTGTTACTTTTGTTGATGACATTTCGGTAACCACCGATGGACGAGAACTTTGCCTATTGGTCCGCCTCGTTCAACGAGCAGGAAAATGGTTCTCTTCGTCCCTCGCCCTTGGTACCGATGTTGTTGCCGACATAACCGACAGACTATCCTCTGGCATGCCTTGCTTACATGATCGTGCAAGATGTCACCGCTCTCTCAACGTTTAACCCACATGGTGGGCCCATAACCCACAGTTCCACAGGATCGAAACCTGACTCTCCTATACCCCCTGTTGTCGAAGTTATTCCTCGCGCTTGGCTTCGTATTTAATTCACGGGCCACCTTCCTAATGCTCTATTCTGGTAACAGACGCAATACTTACTCTCGCTGCTCTGAAACCCTTTCTCACTTTGGTTCAGACTTCGAGCAACTATCTATCCACTTGGAACCTCTTATTGAACCTTCGTACCTTACTCTTGATGTATTCGATATGTTCAACTTGAGAGATAATCTTATGCTCATTCATGGGTTAACCCCCAGATTGTTTCCCTCATAAGCATTCTGTCGTAGCCGAGCTGCCCCTTACCTATTCGTAAGTACGTTGGAGTTCCCGAGAAAAGAACGACATCACCATGATGACCTGAAACAGAGAAGTGAAGACAACAATGTAATGGATCGACCTGCTCGAGAAGAGTAGCCAAGACCAACAAGACCCGTTAGAATTTCGCAACCTAATCCCTTCCCTGCACTTCCCCTCTTAAATCTCGGGACGAGATTTCTTGTAGTGGAGGAGAATTGTAACGCCCGGGTAATTTAGCTACAGTGATCCTCTGCTAATGGTGCCACGTCACCTTGTTTATAGTTGCTAATCTCGAGTTAGTTCGAAACCGATTCAAATTCAAATTCAAAAAATAGGCAAACAATAAAAGTTTTCAAATATTAAAACTAAAATGTTCGGAGTGAACCAAATATTGCATAGATAATTATGGTGGAGAAACCACACTTTTATAAAATGTTTAAATACTGTTAAATGAATAAAAGAGTAGCAAAAACAATTATTTTGATGCTTTAAAAATTATAAACATTTTCAAAACTAAATTGTTATAAGTATTAAACTATTGTGACAATGGCATAATTTGTAAAATCCTATTTAGGTGCCACTTTGGTAATTTACTAAAACTAAAATAATAGGAAACTAGAGGAAAGCAAAGTATAAAAAAAAACAACAAAGAAAGAAAGGAAGAAAGACCCCCCCCTGCTGGGCCAAGTGGCCCAGCTGGCCTCCACCGGCCCAGCCGGCCGGCCCACTCCCTCCCCTTAACCCCCGAAACCCTAACCCCCTCCCCACGATCCCCACTCTCCTTTCCCCCCCGCGCGATCTGGATCGGGGGCGCCCCAACGCACCTCACCCCGATCCCCTTGCCCCCGAGCCCGACGCCGGGGCCCGACGCCGCCCCATCGTCGCCGG
>NW_025235095.1:0-6483 GCF_018294505.1 Triticum aestivum | reverse complement strand
GATTATGTCGACGCCAAATATTTCGTCCTTGTACAAGACGTCGCAAGAATTCCCTATTTTAACTGGGGATGTTTCACACTTAACGATCTGTTGACATCCATCAATACTTTTAACTATGTGGACCAAGTGAATCTACAAGGAAATCTAGCTTTGCTCCAAGTAAGTGCTACAACACTAGTTGTCATTCTACTATTATTCATATGATGCATATATCTCTATCATTGTTGAACTAATGTTTCCTACAGTTTTGGTATTGGGAACACATCCGTGCTGGCTCGCTTATGTATTCTCGTATACCTCGTCCGCTGATGGCACGGTGGGATGAAGCCACAGCTAAAATAAGACATGAGGCCTACTTGAAAGGAAGCATGTATAATGGATTGGTACCTTTCTAGACTTGACTTCTTTATTTACTATATTTATTTGTTAGTACTGATTCTTTATATCTTATCAAAGGTTATCACGAAGATCGGCGATCTGGAGCCAACCAACATTACAAATGACCAGCATACCAACAAAGACACACATGCGCATGAAGATGCTAGCTATCAACCACAACCACGAGGTCAAACTATGAGTAGCCAACAAGTAAGTTGCTCCAAGACACATCCTTTTAAATAACACAACAAAGGTCACACCTAACCATACTTATTTTTCTTCTAACAAAACGAGTTGACATTTCTTTTATGCAGATGGACATGATATTTCAAACCCAGAATGATCTATTTGCAGAACAAGAGAAAAAGTTGGTCAAACAAGTAGTAGAAGTAGAGCACAAATTAGATAAAAGAATAATCACCGTGACCGAGGACGTGATAAACATAAGGGGTAAAATTGCCACTCAAGCTAGGTTGTCCAAGCTGGAGAACGAAGTTGGAGACCTCAAAAGGGAACTCCAGGTAAGTGATACTACAACATCAATTTTACCCATAACTTCCTATATTTTCATTCTATGCATTTCATGTTACAGGAATTAAGATCCCTAGGTGAAACAAACAAACAATCAACGAAGAGGAATGCATACGTACAGGTGATAACTATGGCCCATCATCTTGCTAACATGAGCTAATTTCTGTTCATTGACCAACTTCTAATTTTAGGAACAAGAGCAACCAAGCAATGACAAGTTTTCATCAACTCCTGTGTTTGACGCATGGAAAGCACAGACTTCTGCTGGTACACCTAGTGCAAAACCTGTGGTGCAAAACAAGGAGTTGGACCAAGACATCCCACCACGGAAGCCTGTATTCAACAATGCTTACATATTGACAGATGAAGACTATGAGGCTGAACTTTTCATCCGAGGGAGTCACGACCTTGTTGAGCTAGTTCACATCGAAGACATTGTGCTAACAGTTCATCAACTCAAGCCAAATGTTAGCAAACTATTCTTCGTCGATGACATAAGGCCCGTATACTGCAATCTACATCAAGTATTCTAAATTGTGCCATATTACATGACTACAAATTTTGTAGGTTATTAATGCATATGCACACATTAGCAATGTTGCAACTGATGCTACATCATTCATTTCCACCATAGAAAGCAGAAGATTGCTAGGCGAATTTGGGGGTATTCCAATGGGATGCAAAAGCCCACATGTTGCTAATGTAGCAACGAAATTTGTAGGACGCAAAATGGTATGCATGTTTCCTGACTTATTTAATTGTATATCTTGATTTTCCCTAAATTGAGTCCGCTTTAATTTTCTGCTAGGTACGTGCCCCAATGAATATGCACAACATGCACTGGTTATTACTCTTGTTTAATTTAGATAAAGAAGAGATCCAGGTCCTAAACTCCATCCAAGCATATCGTGACATTGCGAAGAAAACTGCACTGGAAAGCTTGCTCTCTTGCTTCCTCTTACCTCATGTGACACTTTTTGAAAAGCACTGACGCAATCCCTTGAATTACTCCACATACACCAGGTGGAGTCCATCCAGGCGTGTATCAACGAAGCGGTCGAGGATGGCTTGGTAACACCGCCTAAACCCATCAATATTACCCAGTGGAAAACCACTTGCTATACTAACATACCACAACAAACGGATGGGTACGTATAGGCAGCAACATGATTCCTCACCTACATTACAATACTTGACTTTAACTTTACATCACAGTTACTCATGTGGGGCGTACACACTCAAATACATGTTGACATGGGACGGAGACAAAATTACTGAGGATTTCACACAGGTCTGCCGAACAATAAATTACATTTGCAATCATGAACTACCTATGCTTCACCGCTATCCTAACCTATGCGCCGCTATCTAATTCAGGCAGAAATACATATTTTCAGCTGGCAAATATGTTCAAGCCTGCTGCGGTCGGATTGCAACAAGCTTCGGAAAAAATCATACAAGAATCCTATAGAGGTAAGTTCTACACAACTAGGATTTCATGTCATGTAGTTCCTACCTTTCATGATTGCATGTAACGCACCACTATTTTCTCTATAGAAGGATGAGTATGAAGCCAACTTTCCAGAGGAACGAAAAGGTGCAGACGACGACGTCACGATTGTCAGCAACCCTGATGTTACAAACAAACCAGACATATTCGGTGCCCCAAAGCGTAAACGTGGACGCCCGAGGAAGAATGCCCCTCCTAGTAATCCAGTAAAACAACAATTTGACACAGAGACTATCGCTAAACAAGTGGAGTCGAAAAGACGCAAGCGCAAACCATCAAACGTCGTGTCCAGCCCATTCGTACAGCCATGAATGGGCTACACGGAGAGGCACTTCAAGGGCAGATCATAATGATTGATCTTCATAGCATGTTCTTTGAATTAAAGACTACACTTATGTTCTAATGTTTTTGCATATTATTTGTTGATTATGTACATCCAAATGCTTGACTTTTCATTGGTTCTTTTTAGAAAAAACCTAGCTAATGAGCTGCAAGTTCCACTTCTATCGTTTGCACCATCTGATCCATACCTTTCTGCATCGGAGTAACCTTACATCTAAAACACTACCATAAGTGACTACTTACAAACGCATGCTCCCCATTCTAACGGCGCCATACACTGTGTAAGTATACAGTTCTGGTTTAAGTGGATGATGATTATGGCTGAGGCAGGGTAATTAAGGAAGAAAAGTCATAGCATATAAAACACATGAGCAATGTAAATATCATGGTTACACTATTATTTCTCACATCACGAGTTGAGTGGGAGATTATTACCTCGCCAGCAAAAAGAATAGAATCAATAATGCAGCTAGCTTGATGGATTACTTCAGTCGACTCCACAAGAAAAATTTCAGGCTGCAGCACCAGCAGTCAATGAACACACAGAACCGTATTGTCAAATGTCAGCCTCTCCTGCAGAAAATAAGAAGGAATAGCATCAGGAACACCATGTACCATTTTTATACTGATATAGACATGTCGACAAGAGTTGGTACATTGCAGCTTGTGCTTTGCATCGAAACTAATGCGATACATGGAGCTAACGAATTTACAACTAATAAATCTAGGCCTAAGTCTCTTGGGTAACAATACTGAAACAGATGTCCCAGCTAGGTTTACTCTAACAGAGTTATGCTTACTAACTAGACAGCTAGGATGAGAATGAGAACCAGGCAACCAGCATAAGATCATCGAAGAACAAACAAATCCTAAACTTGCTCATTGGCAAAATAGGTAGTGCACGCGAACATGACAGAGAGGACTAAAATAGGGGAAATACTTCTTCTGTTCCATATTTGTCGACAATGATATGGCTGAGGCATGATAATGCACATGTAGCAACGTGTGCAATGCGGGCAAGAAATTCATATGAAGTGGGCATTCTTCCAAATTGAGCCAATTCTAGTTTTCGAAGATATACTTCACATAACTACCGTCAATTTTCTACAGTGCCATACATTTCCTAAATATTCAGAACTATGTTTGAGGCGCGGGTCACGTATGTCTTGAGCTCCCGATTCACCTTCTCCTCATCCCACATGAACCCCTGGATGTTCTGCACCCACTCGAAGCAGCTCACCATCACTCCGCCGGAGTTGGCCATGATGTCCGGTAGGATCAGCACGCCCTTCTTTGCTAGAATATGCACCACGAACGTGAACATTTCTCTGCTGTCAGTCAATGTGTGAATGTGTCAAAAATGCAGCTTAGTTTTGTGGCAAAATATTGGTGTTCTTGCCTCGTCGGCCTCGGGGTCTGTTCGGTGGTTAACATCCTCGATGATGTACTTTGCTTTGATGGCATCAACATTGTCCCTAGTAGAAGAAGAAAATCGAAAGGACTATTTATTAACAAAAATGTTTTCAGATACAGAAAAAAATAGCAGCCAGGAGGATACTCTAACTGAACTTCAGAACATTAATCTGATAGAAGATAGGATGAAGTGAGCTGGGACGAGGAAGAAGAAGATTACTTTTCTATGACTCCTCCCAGAGCTGCGGGGATGAGCACGTCGCACTCTTCCATGAGCAGCAAGGTCGGATCGACGGCGTCGCCTTTTGTCGGAGCCCTTGATCCCGCGGTTCTCTGCCGAGTGCTTGATCAGCTTGGCTATGTCAATGCCATTGGAGTTCTTGACAACATCTATCTTTTTTCATACCTACGATCAGCAGCTATCACCTACGAGAAATGCATGTATAAGAAACTGAGCCATCTTGTGAGTTGTTTATTCCCTTGTGTAAGCACTGAGTTCACAAGTTCATCAGTGGTTTGGTCTGTTGCTGCAGTTAAGTAGCATGTATGAAGTGTAAAAGTTTGTCAGTAGCATGAGACTTGTAAACCAAACTGCGGCATGAATCACACATGGAACTACTCAGATTACAAACCAACATCAACCTCAACAACTTGATATTCACTTTCTTTGAATCTTACATTCACCAATACAGATTAGTCCCATTTTGAAGCTTCAGCATAGAGAACTATTGAAATCAGCAAGAGGGTCATCTAAAGTGAACAAGCTACATGGTGGTTATCCAATAGTGGATGAGCCGCTGTGGGAAAATGGCTATAGTCCAGTGCATAATCAGAATCAGAAGAACATGGCCTGAATCTCCTATTGTAACTGTTTTTCACAGCACGTAGGTTCTGAATCCATACTGACTTTGCAGAGAAAATGTAAACAAAATCGGTGTAAATGAATTTAACCCGGCGAGTTCCAAGTCAGCTCACTCATCCACTGGTCCTAATCACGTTTACCTAATCCACATAAGTAAATAAACAAAATGTCATGAACTCCCCGTGTCAAACCACGATGGAAACTAGCAATGGGGGGATGCGCTGACCTGAAGAGCCGACACTTGGGCGATGGACGCTGCACCGATGAGCAAGACGGCTCGGCGCTACGGGAGGTTTGCTGGGTGGGAGTATTCCAGGCGGGGCCACAACCGGCAGGGGAGGACTGCCGCGGGGACGGGATCCGGCTGCGGTGCCGTGCAGAGGGGCTCTTGACGGTGCAGATCCAGCGATGGGGGGCTGGCCACGCTGGACGGGGATCCAGCGATGAAGGGCTGGCGCGGGGCGGAGCACTTGGCGACGCACATCCGGCGGCGGAGGGCTCGTGCGGGGCGGGGCTCTTCGCGGGGCACATCCGGCGACGAAGCACTGTGACAGTCGACGGCGTGGAGACCGGCGGCCGGCGTGGTGGGGCACTTGGCGGTGAGAAACCGGCAGTCCACGGCGTGGCAAGCGGCGGACGCCGTGGTGAGAGGAGATGAGTGGATCGGGGATGAGACTGGATCGGGGGTTGAGACGAATGGACATATTGCGAGCGGAAATAAAGAAATGACGGATCTACCCTTTAAAATTCTAATTGGTCCCACTAAAATTATGTACTGATCCCACGTTATATGTAATTTCCTGTAATTTTAGTTTTATAACTCCTCGTAACTCCTATTTTCCCACCGTTAGATTAGGCTGGATGGACAGTTCGTAAAATCGCCAATCACCTTAACAGTTGTAATTTTTTTTACCAGTTTTGAGGTATTTTGTTTGGTCACATGGTTGTAGCTACGTATATATTAAGTATAGCCAGCTCGATGAGTTGCTTCATTCAAAAAAAAATATGTTGTGACAATAACATGTGAGATATTGGAGAAAACTGAAATCCAAGGTTGCCAATGGAGGGAGGTGTTAACCCCTCATGATATATGCTTGAGGACATTTTCGCCAAGTTGACTCCTTTGTATATGCAGCTGTGATGATTTCGTGGTGGATTGCTAAAGCCATCAATATCAACTTATGCTTCGGTCACAATGTATGAACCCTACTTGCAGTTGCTATTATTCTCGCCTCCATGACACATGTGTGGTCAAACGATGCCGATGAGCCTCTGCAAGAACCTGTTAATGTCGTCCCCCTACGACTCATCGTTAGCTGAGATGTCTTTGTACCATTTTTGCTGACATGCACCTAAAGCTGGAAGCAAACACAAAGCCCTATGGTGATCGAAATACTTTGAAAAGAAGTGGGACACAGATACGACCACTTAGGTGGATTAGTGTCTA
>NW_025235094.1:0-6483 GCF_018294505.1 Triticum aestivum | reverse complement strand
CGCCGCCGCCGCCGCCGTCTCGCCGAGCCCCGCCGCCCCTCGCCGAGCCCCGCCAGAGCCGCCCGCCCTGCCGGACGACCTCGCCGGAGGTAGCCACCCCGCCGCCGGTTTTTTTTTCGAATAAAACCCCTTCGGTTTTTTTTGAGAAAAAACCCTGGTTCGTTTTTTTATAGATCGGTTTTATTCTTCGGTTTATTTATTTAGCGAGCGTTCGCTCGTCCGTTCATTCTAACGAACGTGTTCATCGTTTAGTTTCTGTTAACGAACGTTCGTTCATTTAGCCATTCGTTGTTTTTCTTTTTATCGTATTTATTCCGCGATTTTTCTGATCGTGATTTCTGATCCGATGTTCAAACCTGTTTATCTTTTCGCTCGTTTATCAGAATCAGGCGATTCAAGCGCCTGGAGTTTCATCTCGAAACCTTCTTTCCCAATAATCAACTCAAACAAGTTTTATCTCTGTAAAATTTGACCCTAGTTCAGATTAGTTAATGGATCTTGTTTCTTTTGCCGCATGAGTTTCGTTGCTCTGTTTGATTTGATTCTTTTTGCAAACCGGAGTTCTTAAGTTGAACTCTCCGGTCAACCTCTTTTATTTGGAGTTCTACTTGTGCATCTTTGATTGTTGCTTATGTATGTTATTGTTTGCTTGTGATAGAATTCCCGGAGTGCGAAGCGTGTTACTACGAGTCTCTAGGATTCACGGATTGTCAGCAAGGCAAGTAACATATTGATCATACTCTTTTCATACCCAGTTTTTATGCATTAGTTTCAGTCCTCAAACATTGCATGACTAGGATGCATTTAATATGTGGGTTTTGGGAAGTAGTTGCTGAGGTAGAACCTATTGCCCTGTTTATTATCAAACCCTTGGGAGTTACTTCTACGCGTTGCTTATTTTGCCATGCTATGCTCATAGACGTGGATTGAGTTTGAGTGATTTCCATGACATATGTGAGATTGTTAAATTAATGGTTTAATTAAGGTGGCAACTTTAATACACATCTGGGTGGATTGAGGCACCTGGGGTATCCAGTGATTGCCTGTTTTATTTTTGGAAATCCCGGGGTTACCGTGTGATTCTCCTATGGACCGCCACCCAGGCTCAAAGGGAACTGAGTCTATTCATGCTAGAAACTTCCATGTGCAGCCGCAAGCTATTATGGGCTCTAGCATAGTTGAGTAAGTTACGTGAAGCTCTTGAAGAGGTGGATCAGCAGGTAGTGGGTTTGTAGGTTTGGTATGGTCTGCCCGGAGTAGAGAGTTAATGTTTCTGAAAGACTGTGTCTCAGTCATCCGTTTCTCAAACATCATGTAGTGCGAGGAATCAGCGGAGGCGATCGAGTCTTGCGGGGAAAAGTGCGCAAACCTCTGCAGAGTGTACAATCTAATCATGGTTAGCCGTGTCCCCGGTTATGGACAATTCTGAGTACCTAGTACTTGAGTATTCGCATGTATCTCAACACTTCTAATTAATCTTGCTGGGTTGTTAACTATTTTAATTGGGATCATTGAGTTGGGGTTACCTTCTCAAATGATGTTTCAACCACCATGATAGTTAAATTAAAATTTATTCCTTTGTAGTAGGAAAAAAAATGGCTTTTCGCAAAACTGTAACCATAGAGCTTTCCACCAGCCAAATATGCATGTAGTGGTAGTATTATTCTGTTATTGCTCTTTTGTGTTACATTGCCAGCATATTCCATGTGTTGACCCGTTCTCGGGCTGCAACGTATTATGTTGCAGACTTTTCAGACGAGGAGTAAGGTTCGTAGGTCGTTGCCGTGCAGCTCAGCTATGCTGTTGGAGTTGATGGACTCACTATATCTTCCAAGCCTTCCGCTGTTATCGCACTAGATGGCCTTAAGCCATATTATTGTAGTAAGTTCTCTTTTGAGATATTCAACGTAATAAGTGTGTGATTGCTACTCTGTTATAAATCCTTCGAGTACTGTGTGTGTCAGCATTACCGATCCAGGGATGACACGGAAGCACAGAGACTTGACCATCTGAGGTCGGGTCGCTACTTGGATCCTGGAGCACTAGGCAAAGAGTTGCCGGCGGACAACCCACTGGAGACAGCGATCTCCAGGAAGCGAGTACCGACCAACGAGTTGACCATGTTGGCGGGCCAACCCATGGAGACGAAGAACTCCAAGAAACAAGAACTGGCCAAAGAGTTGAGGATGTTGGCGGATGAACTCCTCAAAGAAAGTTGGAAGAACAGCAAGGGACCAACCGTGCCTACCCCAGGAACTCTGATTGCCACCTATGTGAGGCTCAAGACTGAGTTTGAGGAGATAGTCGTGATTGACAAGCAGTATTCCCCTGGCAAGGTAATGGCCCCCATCGAGGACGAGGAGATGGCCCCCGGAGGGATGAGATCCCCCGATGAGCTGCACAAGGTAAAAAATAATGGCTTATTACCATAGTTGTGGTTTTTGATTATTTGCAACGTGCTTGCTAATATGTTAGGGTTGTGTAGGTGCCGGTGGTTGTCCTTGATGATTCTGATGTCATGGCCCGTCCTGTTGGCATCGCCCCAGAGATCGATTCCGATGCCGCTGTCCATCCTGTGGACATCGCCCCAGAGATCGATTCAGATGTTGTGGTCAGTCATGTGGACATCGCCATCGATTCCCATGACGCTGTCTGTGCTGTGGTCATTGCCCGAGAGATCGATGACAAGAAATAGTTGGTCGCGCTAATCGTTCAGGGTAGTTTGCATTGCCCTGTGTTTAATTACCAGAACGATGCGTGTTATCAAACCATCTTAGAGCTAGTGCACTGTCTTGTGTGGGCGGATCTTGCTACTTTTGTTTGATAGTGAATCATGCGAACCCTCTCCGAGTTATGGAAACAGATGTATCCTCACCACCTTTTGATGTATAATATATGGCATGCTTAGATGTAAGTTTGAACTGTTTATCATATCAGCAGGGCTTGTTTGATGATTCTTGGTGTTAGCAGGCTAGCTACTGTGTGAGCTATATTACTTGCAAAACACTCACTAAAGAGAAACGTTGGGGCTGATGAGCTCGTGGTACGCTTATACTTATCCCTCGTCGATCGACCAATAGCCCTAGCTCCTAAAATTGTAGGCTTAGCGATAGATCAGACAATAGTCGACATACATTCAGGCCTCATTTGGTTCATAGGGTAGGAAAATCGTAGCAAAAGTACAAAGAACGTGCAACACAAAATCATAGCAGTGCAGAGACGTACTCCCTCCATTCCAAAATAGATGACCTGGGCGGGCTAGTTTGGCCTAGTGGGTTTCAGTGATATGACATGGTACAGTGCCGTCCAGTCTTCGCGTGTGGTAGCAGTATTGCGGGTACAGTAAGTTTTCTTGAAGAAGCGGAATTCAATGAAGTCGTGATGGTTCCTTCGTCCGAACAACTTACAGTGGGAAAGGTTGGGCCTGTGATATGACCGGGGTAGACCAGGATAAGTTTCTGCATGGTAGGTGGACTAGGATGGTCGACGTCCCACATGTCGGCGAATGAAAGTATTCTTTCCGATAAAGAGGACGAGCAACGAGTATTCATTGTTTATTTTTGATGAAAGCTATTGTCTCCACTGTTACAACGAAGGAGTGGGAAACACGGTAGCCCAGTGAAATTGCAAGACAACGCGTGTCCCCTCTGGTGAGCGGCGTGCGAGCCAGATTGTCGGGCTTGCCATGCATACGAGTCGTAAGTGTGCCGCCTTTTCCTTTAGAACTTGCGAAGCGGAACATTTTCGCGCGATCGATCGATAGAAATCCAGAACAAAATGACGAGGGCGATGCTTTCCCGCTCATTAGGGGGGCTAGTTCGAGTGATATGACGTGGTACAGTGCTGTCCACTTGCTCCATTTTTATGTAAGCAAGAGTTTACACTCTTACGCAGGAGGAGTGCGAAACACCGCGGATCTGATTTTGATCGAGGGATAACTGTTCCATGCGAAATAATGGAGGATTGTTAGCGATTATAGCATGAAAGTTAGAGCATCTCCAGCGCTGGCCCACAAATTTACACCGGCATCTGTCCGAGGACACTGATCGATGCCATCCGATGCTGCCCGCATACCTTTCGACAACTATATGAACTAACCGGACAAAATTCGTGCAAACAAAGCAAATTTCAAATTAACTGAATGAAATTCATTACATTTCGAAAACTTTTCCTACAAACTGGACAAAATTCATTACATATTTCGCACAAACCGTACTAAAACCTACTATAAACCTAATCTAAACGATCGCCGGCGCCCTACCACCATGTCCGGCCATGAACCCGAGAAAGCCGGCCATTTCCTTTGCCTCCTCCCCATCCGCCTCGATAACCTCCTCCTCCGGAGCACAAGGTTCTGAAGATTTCCGCCCCCACGTCACCGTCAAGCGGCTAATCAGCTGCCGATGTTTACCCCACCAAGCTTGGCGTCGACTGAGTGGAGTAGCGGTGGCCTTCCCGGGACCAGAGCAGCGGCGACCTACTGTGTACTACTCTTCCTCGCTGCAGGCTGCGCCCGCGCACGCGCGCCAGCTTCGTGGTCGTGGCGACGGAGGGCGGCCAGGGGGGTGCCGGCGATCTCCTTCATTTGCTCCTACGACAGTATGATGAAGAGAGCTTTGGTGCGCACCCGGAGCGGAGCCGCCGATGTCCCTCATCTGCTCCTGCGACAGTACGTCCAAGAGAGCTTCGGAGTGCCAGGAGGCCATGGTTGAAGTGGTGCCGACAAAAGGAAGGGACCGGAGGAGAATAAGTGTGGGTCTTTGGCTATGGCTTGGAGTTGGGGCTCAAGTTAATATAGCGGGCAAATGGCAATGAGCCGCGGCAGACGGATGGACAGCTGGTGCCGGAGTAGGTTCGTCGGGCATGAATGCGGATGCTGCTTCAGTGACTTAATTGCAGATGCGTTTGGGTTACTGACATGTGGGCCCAACGGGCATCTGGCCCGCATGTCAGTGACACACCAATTGCACCTGCAGTTAAGACCGGTGAATGCGGCATTGACATTCTGGAGAGACGGTGACCGTTTCAGGCCGGAAGTTCGCGCTAGCGATGGAAGGTGTTTCGATGTGTAGTGGCACTAAGATCGGTCACTCACGATAGTACATACTCCGTACCATACTACCATAGTACCCTCTCTAGCTTAGGCTATTTTATAGATTGTCGTTGTGATGGATGATATACATGAGCAAGGCGGTCCGAGTATGACCGTTGGTGTTGAGCCAGGTGAATACATGCTCGGCGTTCACGTAGGCCTCCATCAAACGTCTAAACAGTAATGTTAGGCACCGCCGGGGCACGCAGGTAATGGGCTCGCCGTTTGCGTTGCGCCATGAGCAGGACTTTGATTTAGAGGGCGACGTGCATGCATTAGCATGCTTTGACAGCGTGAGTGTGAGTGTCTCACGCGAAGTATTTCATTTTCATTTGGCTGAGAAGGGTGCATTGCAGCGACGAGTCCGTGGTTTGATTCCCCACATACGCATAATTTTGGTTTTTACAGTATTTCTTTCTCATTTGACAGGTAGGCCCGCGTAGATAGATAAAGAACACGAGCTGATGAAGCGCATGCAAACTGTTTGACTGGTCAACCAGGCAAATACGGAGCTATACGCTGAGCCAGTGACCGTATAATCACCATATCTCGTATACAACGATTATAGTGAGCTATCAAGACAAGTTCGATGACCGCCAATGCATTTTACTCGGTAATAATGACCAGGATTGAAGGGGAATCCAAATTTGCTTCATCTTCTGTCCTTGAGCTCTTGACAAACCAATGCACTATACGATTGTCCGGCCACTCCACCCCAGAGCTCTCACCAAGCGTCGTTCATGCCACCGCGCCGCACACTAACCGGTAAGGCAGCAATGGCATTCCGCCGCGCCTAGTTCCTCGCCGCCCACGACCGCACACAAAATGGTAGGGAAGCGATGGCATCCCGCCGTGCTGAGTTCATCGCCGCTCGTGACCTCACAACTATGTGGGAGGAATTTGAAGATGCCAAGGCCGAATGGGCAGTAGAGAAAGAGGCGGCCAAAGACGCATAGAGGGAGCGGAAAAGTCAGAAAGCACTCAAGAAAAGAGAGGCCCGCCGCCGCAAGAAAGAAAATGGCACACGTGCTGCTGCGGAGAGGTCGGCGGAGATCCAAGCACGGTGGGGTGTCGCTGACAAAGCCGGGAAGGAGAACGACGGCGTCTGGCCAGCATGTGAGAAGTAGTAGTACTAGTAGTTAGTGTGTGTGTCTGTGTCTGAGTACGAGCATGGACCAGTACTACTAGTTACTACTGTAGTTTTTAGAGCAAATTACCAGTACATTAGCCTAGACTAAATGGGAAAATTCCTATCCTAAGCATCAAATGGCATCTCTTTCTGTATAGGAATTGAGATGCATGTCATCTCACTTCCTATGATTTTCATATTCCTATCCTATGAATGAAAGGAGGCCTCTGTAGGAGTAACTACTGTAGCTAACAGTACTGCT
>NW_025235093.1:0-6483 GCF_018294505.1 Triticum aestivum | reverse complement strand
TAGACACTAATCCACCTAAGTGGTCGTATCTGTGTCCCACTTCTTTTCAAAGTATTTCGATCACCATAGGGCTTTGTGTTTGCTTCCAGCTTTAGGTGCATGTCAGCAAAAATGGTACAAAGACATCTCAGCTAACGATGAGTCGTAGGGGGACGACATTAACAGGTTCTTGCAGAGGCTCATCGGCATCGTTTGACCACACATGTGTCATGGAGGCGAGAATAATAGCAACTGCAAGTAGGGTTCATACATTGTGACCGAAGCATAAGTTGATATTGATGGCTTTAGCAATCCACCACGAAATCATCACAGCTGCATATACAAAGGAGTCAACTTGGCGAAAATGTCCTCAAGCATATATCATGAGGGGTTAACACCTCCCTCCATTGGCAACCTTGGATTTCAGTTTTCTCCAATATCTCACATGTTATTGTCACAACATATTTTTTTTTGAATGAAGCAACTCATCGAGCTGGCTATACTTAATATATACGTAGCTACAACCATGTGACCAAACAAAATACCTCAAAACTGGTAAAAAAAATTACAACTGTTAAGGTGATTGGCGATTTTACGAACTGTCCATCCAGCCTAATCTAACGGTGGGAAAATAGGAGTTACGAGGAGTTATAAAACTAAAATTACAGGAAATTACATATAACGTGGGATCAGTACATAATTTTAGTGGGACCAATTAGAATTTTAAAGGGTAGATCCGTCATTTCTTTATTTCCGCTCGCAATATGTCCATTCGTCTCAACCCCCGATCCAGTCTCATCCCCGATCCACTCATCTCCTCTCACCACGGCGTCCGCCGCTTGCCACGCCGTGGACTGCCGGTTTCTCACCGCCAAGTGCCCCACCACGCCGGCCGCCGGTCTCCACGCCGTCGACTGTCACAGTGCTTCGTCGCCGGATGTGCCCCGCGAAGAGCCCCGCCCCGCACGAGCCCTCCGCCGCCGGATGTGCGTCGCCAAGTGCTCCGCCCCGCGCCAGCCCTTCATCGCTGGATCCCCGTCCAGCGTGGCCAGCCCCCCATCGCTGGATCTGCACCGTCAAGAGCCCCTCTGCACGGCACCGCAGCCGGATCCCGTCCCCGCGGCAGTCCTCCCCTGCCGGTTGTGGCCCCGCCTGGAATACTCCCACCCAGCAAACCTCCCGTAGCGCCGAGCCGTCTTGCTCATCGGTGCAGCGTCCATCGCCCAAGTGTCGGCTCTTCAGGTCAGCGCATCCCCCCATTGCTAGTTTCCATCGTGGTTTGACACGGGGAGTTCATGACATTTTGTTTATTTACTTATGTGGATTAGGTAAACGTGATTAGGACCAGTGGATGAGTGAGCTGACTTGGAACTCGCCGGATTAAATTCATTTACACCGATTTTGTTTACATTTTCTCTGCAAAGTCAGTATGGATTCAGAACCTACGTGCTGTGAAAAACAGTTACAATAGGAGATTCAGGCCATGTTCTTCTGATTCTGATTATGCACTGGACTATAGCCATTTTCCCACAGCGGCTCATCCACTATTGGATAACCACCATGTAGCTTGTTCACTTTAGATGACCCTCTTGCTGATTTCAATAGTTCTCTATGCTGAAGCTTCAAAATGGGACTAATCTGTATTGGTGAATGTAAGATTCAAAGAAAGTGAATATCAAGTTGTTGAGGTTGATGTTGGTTTGTAATCTGAGTAGTTCCATGTGTGATTCATGCCGCAGTTTGGTTTACAAGTCTCATGCTACTGACAAACTTTTACACTTCATACATGCTACTTAACTGCAGCAACAGACCAAACAACTGATGAACTTGTGAACTCAGTGTTTACACAAGGGAATAAACAACTCACAAGATGGCTCAGTTTCTTATACATGCATTTCTCGTAGGTGATAGCTGCTGATCGTAGGTATGAAAAAAGATAGATGTTGTCAAGAACTCCAATGGCATTGACATAGCCAAGCTGATCAAGCACTCGGCAGAGAACCGCGGGATCAAGGGCTCCGACAAAAGGCGACGCCGTCGATCCGACCTTGCTGCTCATGGAAGAGTGCGACGTGCTCATCCCCGCAGCTCTGGGAGGAGTCATAGAAAAGTAATCTTCTTCTTCCTCGTCCCAGCTCACTTCATCCTATCTTCTATCAGATTAATGTTCTGAAGTTCAGTTAGAGTATCCTCCTGGCTGCTATTTTTTTCTGTATCTGAAAACATTTTTGTTAATAAATAGTCCTTTCGATTTTCTTCTTCTACTAGGGACAATGTTGATGCCATCAAAGCAAAGTACATCATCGAGGATGTTAACCACCGAACAGACCCCGAGGCCGACGAGGCAAGAACACCAATATTTTGCCACAAAACTAAGCTGCATTTTTGACACATTCACACATTGACTGACAGCAGAGAAATGTTCACGTTCGTGGTGCATATTCTAGCAAAGAAGGGCGTGCTGATCCTACCGGACATCATGGCCAACTCCGGCGGAGTGATGGTGAGCTGCTTCGAGTGGGTGCAGAACATCCAGGGGTTCATGTGGGATGAGGAGAAGGTGAATCGGGAGCTCAAGACATACGTGACCCGCGCCTCAAACATAGTTCTGAATATTTAGGAAATGTATGGCACTGTAGAAAATTGACGGTAGTTATGTGAAGTATATCTTCGAAAACTAGAATTGGCTCAATTTGGAAGAATGCCCACTTCATATGAATTTCTTGCCCGCATTGCACACGTTGCTACATGTGCATTATCATGCCTCAGCCATATCATTGTCGACAAATATGGAACAGAAGAAGTATTTCCCCTATTTTAGTCCTCTCTGTCATGTTCGCGTGCACTACCTATTTTGCCAATGAGCAAGTTTAGGATTTGTTTGTTCTTCGATGATCTTATGCTGGTTGCCTGGTTCTCATTCTCATCCTAGCTGTCTAGTTAGTAAGCATAACTCTGTTAGAGTAAACCTAGCTGGGACATCTGTTTCAGTATTGTTACCCAAGAGACTTAGGCCTAGATTTATTAGTTGTAAATTCGTTAGCTCCATGTATCGCATTAGTTTCGATGCAAAGCACAAGCTGCAATGTACCAACTCTTGTCGACATGTCTATATCAGTATAAAAATGGTACATGGTGTTCCTGATGCTATTCCTTCTTATTTTCTGCAGGAGAGGCTGACATTTGACAATACGGTTCTGTGTGTTCATTGACTGCTGGTGCTGCAGCCTGAAATTTTTCTTGTGGAGTCGACTGAAGTAATCCATCAAGCTAGCTGCATTATTGATTCTATTCTTTTTGCTGGCGAGGTAATAATCTCCCACTCAACTCGTGATGTGAGAAATAATAGTGTAACCATGATATTTACATTGCTCATGTGTTTTATATGCTATGACTTTTCTTCCTTAATTACCCTGCCTCAGCCATAATCATCATCCACTTAAACCAGAACTGTATACTTACACAGTGTATGGCGCCGTTAGAATGGGGAGCATGCGTTTGTAAGTAGTCACTTATGGTAGTGTTTTAGATGTAAGGTTACTCCGATGCAGAAAGGTATGGATCAGATGGTGCAAACGATAGAAGTGGAACTTGCAGCTCATTAGCTAGGTTTTTTCTAAAAAGAACCAATGAAAAGTCAAGCATTTGGATGTACATAATCAACAAATAATATGCAAAAACATTAGAACATAAGTGTAGTCTTTAATTCAAAGAACATGCTATGAAGATCAATCATTATGATCTGCCCTTGAAGTGCCTCTCCGTGTAGCCCATTCATGGCTGTACGAATGGGCTGGACACGACGTTTGATGGTTTGCGCTTGCGTCTTTTCGACTCCACTTGTTTAGCGATAGTCTCTGTGTCAAATTGTTGTTTTACTGGATTACTAGGAGGGGCATTCTTCCTCGGGCGTCCACGTTTACGCTTTGGGGCACCGAATATGTCTGGTTTGTTTGTAACATCAGGGTTGCTGACAATCGTGACGTCGTCGTCTGCACCTTTTCGTTCCTCTGGAAAGTTGGCTTCATACTCATCCTTCTATAGAGAAAATAGTGGTGCGTTACATGCAATCATGAAAGGTAGGAACTACATGACATGAAATCCTAGTTGTGTAGAACTTACCTCTATAGGATTCTTGTATGATTTTTTCCGAAGCTTGTTGCAATCCGACCGCAGCAGGCTTGAACATATTTGCCAGCTGAAAATATGTATTTCTGCCTGAATTAGATAGCGGCGCATAGGTTAGGATAGCGGTGAAGCATAGGTAGTTCATGATTGCAAATGTAATTTATTGTTCGGCAGACCTGTGTGAAATCCTCAGTAATTTTGTCTCCGTCCCATGTCAACATGTATTTGAGTGTGTACGCCCCACATGAGTAACTGTGATGTAAAGTTAAAGTCAAGTATTGTAATGTAGGTGAGGAATCATGTTGCTGCCTATACGTACCCATCCGTTTGTTGTGGTATGTTAGTATAGCAAGTGGTTTTCCACTGGGTAATATTGATGGGTTTAGGCGGTGTTACCAAGCCATCCTCGACCGCTTCGTTGATACACGCCTGGATGGACTCCACCTGGTGTATGTGGAGTAATTCAAGGGATTGCGTCAGTGCTTTTCAAAAAGTGTCACATGAGGTAAGAGGAAGCAAGAGAGCAAGCTTTCCAGTGCAGTTTTCTTCGCAATGTCACGATATGCTTGGATGGAGTTTAGGACCTGGATCTCTTCTTTATCTAAATTAAACAAGAGTAATAACCAGTGCATGTTGTGCATATTCATTGGGGCACGTACCTAGCAGAAAATTAAAGCGGACTCAATTTAGGGAAAATCAAGATATACAATTAAATAAGTCAGGAAACATGCATACCATTTTGCGTCCTACAAATTTCGTTGCTACATTAGCAACATGTGGGCTTTTGCATCCCATTGGAATACCCCCAAATTCGCCTAGCAATCTTCTGCTTTCTATGGTGGAAATGAATGATGTAGCATCAGTTGCAACATTGCTAATGTGTGCATATGCATTAATAACCTACAAAATTTGTAGTCATGTAATATGGCACAATTTAGAATACTTGATGTAGATTGCAGTATACGGGCCTTATGTCATCGACGAAGAATAGTTTGCTAACATTTGGCTTGAGTTGATGAACTGTTAGCACAATGTCTTCGATGTGAACTAGCTCAACAAGGTCGTGACTCCCTCGGATGAAAAGTTCAGCCTCATAGTCTTCATCTGTCAATATGTAAGCATTGTTGAATACAGGCTTCCGTGGTGGGATGTCTTGGTCCAACTCCTTGTTTTGCACCACAGGTTTTGCACTAGGTGTACCAGCAGAAGTCTGTGCTTTCCATGCGTCAAACACAGGAGTTGATGAAAACTTGTCATTGCTTGGTTGCTCTTGTTCCTAAAATTAGAAGTTGGTCAATGAACAGAAATTAGCTCATGTTAGCAAGATGATGGGCCATAGTTATCACCTGTACGTATGCATTCCTCTTCGTTGATTGTTTGTTTGTTTCACCTAGGGATCTTAATTCCTGTAACATGAAATGCATAGAATGAAAATATAGGAAGTTATGGGTAAAATTGATGTTGTAGTATCACTTACCTGGAGTTCCCTTTTGAGGTCTCCAACTTCGTTCTCCAGCTTGGACAACCTAGCTTGAGTGGCAATTTTACCCCTTATGTTTATCACGTCCTCGGTCACGGTGATTATTCTTTTATCTAATTTGTGCTCTACTTCTACTACTTGTTTGACCAACTTTTTCTCTTGTTCTGCAAATAGATCATTCTGGGTTTGAAATATCATGTCCATCTGCATAAAAGAAATGTCAACTCGTTTTGTTAGAAGAAAAATAAGTATGGTTAGGTGTGACCTTTGTTGTGTTATTTAAAAGGATGTGTCTTGGAGCAACTTACTTGTTGGCTACTCATAGTTTGACCTCGTGGTTGTGGTTGATAGCTAGCATCTTCATGCGCATGTGTGTCTTTGTTGGTATGCTGGTCATTTGTAATGTTGGTTGGCTCCAGATCGCCGATCTTCGTGATAACCTTTGATAAGATATAAAGAATCAGTACTAACAAATAAATATAGTAAATAAAGAAGTCAAGTCTAGAAAGGTACCAATCCATTATACATGCTTCCTTTCAAGTAGGCCTCATGTCTTATTTTAGCTGTGGCTTCATCCCACCGTGCCATCAGCGGACGAGGTATACGAGAATACATAAGCGAGCCAGCACGGATGTGTTCCCAATACCAAAACTGTAGGAAACATTAGTTCAACAATGATAGAGATATATGCATCATATGAATAATAGTAGAATGACAACTAGTGTTGTAGCACTTACTTGGAGCAAAGCTAGATTTCCTTGTAGATTCACTTGGTCCACATAGTTAAAAGTATTGATGGATGTCAACAGATCGTTAAGTGTGAAACATCCCCAGTTAAAATAGGGAATTCTTGCGACGTCTTGTACAAGGACGAAATATTTGGCGTCGACATAATC
>NW_025235092.1:0-6483 GCF_018294505.1 Triticum aestivum | reverse complement strand
TGTAGCCCCGCCATGGCCGAACCTTCGCCGCCGCCGCACCCGTCGCCGGTGATGCTCCGGTGACCATTTGGTCCCGGGCATGCGCCCAACGCGCTCCCCGCATCGCGCAGAGCCTCCGTAGCACTTTGCCGCGCTTGTTTGCGCACCGCAGCCCCATCCCCACTTGCACCCGAGCTTCGGCCGCCGCCGAGCTCGTCGCCGGCACCACTCCGGCCACTTCCCGGCCGCGCCACCACCACAGTTGGATGCGGACGAGCGTCCGCATCCCGAAGCTGTGCTCCGCGCGCCAAACCGAGCCCTGTGGGCAAAACCCGAGGCTCGCCACCGCGGCTGGCCTCGCCGGCGTCAAGCCGCCGGTGGGGTTGACCACTTGACCCCGACGGGACCCTCCCCTGTGTCCATGACAGGTGGGGCCGGCCTGTTTAAATAGGTTAGGATTAGTGTTAACTAAAATTAGTTAGACTAACAGACACTGACAGTGGGCCCCGTAGCGGGTCAAAGCCCGAGTCAATGCGGGATTAGCCCCTGTGTCACTGACGTGTGGACCCCACACGTCAGGTTTGACCCTGACCGGCCCCTGTTAACTTGCTAACGTCATGCCGACGTCATGCTGACGCAGTAAAGTATTTCTGGAATTAAATAAATTAGGAAATGATTTATAATTCCAGAAAATTGTATAAACTTCAATAAATCATAGAAAATTAACCGTAACTCCAAATTAAATAAATTATATATGAAAAATTATCAGAAAAATTCAAGGGATCCATCTGTACCATTTTCATGCATGTTAGAACAACTTATCACTACTGTTTAGAGCAAATGAAGTGAATGACATTTAAATAATCACATATGGAGTTTGAATTTGAATCTTGTATTCAAACCAACTTCATTTAATCTGTTGCTAGTTGCATTAGCTCAAAACACATTCATATTGCCATGTCATGAGCATGCATCATATTGTGCATTGCATTGATTGTATTTCTTCTTTGTTGCCGGTATTTGTCCCCTCTCGATAGACGTGATACCGATGATGTGATCGTTGACACTGATGAAGACTCAATGTTATCTTCAGAAGTGCCAGGCAAGCAAAACCCCCTTGTTCATTCCGATACAATCCTACTCTCTCGCTCCTGCTCTCTTTTAATGCATTAGGACAACACCGATTCATCTGTTACTTGCTGCGGTAGCTGAACCCCTTTATCCTCTGCATGACCTGTCATTGCCACAGTAAATAGATGAAACCCACTAGCATGAGTAGGAGTTGTTTGAGCCCTGTTGTGCCTACTCATTCATGTTTGTTTGTCATGCCTGCTACTGCTTAGAGTTGAGTCAGGTCTGATTCATCGGGGATGAATCAGAGGCGTGTGAACATGTCCTACTGTGTGTGAGCTAAGTGTGTGAACACGATTTGGTAAAGGTAGCGGTGAGAGGCCATGTAGGAGTACATGGTGGGTTGTCTCATTGTAGCCGTCCTCAGGAACTGAGTTCTGTGTTTGTGATCCATGATTCAGTTACTACCATACATTGGGCCCTGAAATATGACCCCGCTCGACTTCTTATTCACCCTAGCTCTCTGTCCAGGAGTTGCAAGTAGTTTCTGGTGTTTGTAGCTTACTGGAGGCCGTGGACAGCGCTGACCGTAGGGGTGGGCTGTGATGCGGTAGGTATGTGGCACGGTGTACCGGATGCCCGTTTGGTATCTCGGGAACCCTGTTCACATCGTTTGGGGCTGTGAGCGAAACTCCGGCCGGATCTCCTCATGGATGGAACCCGAATAGGCGATAAACCTGGACTAGAGACTTGAGTGTTTAGGTAGGTCGTGGTCTACACCCACGTCGGCTTTCGCTTGAAGTCTGCCGAGCACATGTCGTGTGCAGACGCTAAGTGGTGGAAACATGTATGAAGAAGTACACCCCTGCAGGGTTAACCTAATCTATTCGAATAGCCGTGTCCGCGGAAAAGGACTTCTGGGTTGCTTATATCAGTTCATAGACAAGTGAAAGTGGATACTCTAAAATACGCAAGATAAGCGTGAGTGCTATGGATGGCGTTCTCGTAGGGAGACGGGAGCGGATCCATAGTGGTGTATTGATATGGTGAATATGTGGACTCGTGTGCGCCACCTCAAAAGAGTCGCTTGCAGTCGTAGTTTAGGATAGCCACCGAGTTAAAGCTGGCTTGCTGCAGTTAAACCCCACCACCCCTTTGTTGATAATGATGCATATGTAGATAGGTCTGATGTAAGTCTTGCTGGGTACATTTGTACTCACGTTTGCTTATTTTATGTTTTGCAGAGAGACTTCGGTCTCACTAGTAGTTCCGCGTGGACTTCGACGTTTAGCTTGATACCTCAGCTACGATCTTGTGCCCTCGGCAGGATCTGATAGATAGTCGGGATTCTCAGCCTTTTTCATTTATAGTTGTCTGTACTCAGACATGATAGCTTCCGCTTGTGCTTTGACTTGTATGCTCTGAATGTTGGGTCGTGAGACCCTGTTTGTAATACCTCGCTCCTCGGAGCCTATTGAATAAATTACTTGAGTCATAGAGTCATGTTGTGATGCCATGTTGTATTTGCACATATCGTGCATATTGTGTGTATGTTATTGAAATGCTTGGTATGTGTGGGATCTGACCATCTAGTTGTTTATCTTTAGTAGCCTCTCTTACCGGGAAATGTCTCCTAGTGTTTCCACTGAGCCATGGTAGCTTGCTACTGCTCCGGAACACTTAGGCTGGCCGGCATGTGTCCTTCTTCGTTCCTGTGTCTGTCCCTTCGGGGAAATGTCACGCGATGAATACCGGAGTCCTGTTAGCCCGCTACAGCCCGGTTCACCGGAGTCCTGCTAGCCCAGTGCTACAGCCTGGATTCACTCGCTGATGACCGACACGTTCGATGCTGGGTCATGGATGCCTGTCCCTGTAAGTCTGTGCCACTTTGGGTTTACGACTAGCCATGTCAGCTCGGGCTCCTTATCATATGGGTGCTAGCGACACTATCATAAACGTGTGCCAAAAGACGCAAACGGTCCCGGGCAAAGGTAAGGCGACACCCGTGGGAATACCGTGCGTGAGGCCGCAAAGTGATATGAGGTGTTACATGCTAGACCTATGTGGCATCGAGTCGGGGTCCTGACAGCGTTGGTATCAGAGCTTGACTGCCTGTAGGATTACCAAGCCAAACTGGTCGAAGTTGAGTCTAGAAATTCTTTAGTTATGTAAGGGAATTGATTGTGGGATGGAACGTAAGGCTCTTTTTACTCCTTATACCTTATGCCCTTCTGATCTGAGTCATCATCTTATCTTCTACGGGGATTAAGAACTAGGATATCTCTTCTTTCTATCAGGATCACGTGTTACTAATCCATAGACTTATAAGATTGTTGATTCAAGCCTCAGTTCAGCTCCTACTACTTCCGTATGTTAACTGTTGATCTCGAAACCTTGATATTGTGCTTCTGAGTGGTTATGCCACCATTTTTGTGAATGTCTCAAATCTTTTCTGAGCATTTACAGCCGTTATGCTGTCCGAGTCATTCCAGGTTTCTAAATAGTCTGATGCATTTGCAAAATCCTTTCCCTCTGGTTTCGATGTTCCTTTATGCCAGCTCAATCACACTAATTGTTGAGTTGAGGTATTCTATTGCCTTGACATTATGTTGGAGTTACTATTATGACCCTAGGTGTCTCAGGGGATCATCTAGTAATTTAGCCATGATTTGTGTTTCCAGTGTGATGATTCTGGCCATCATTCTCGAAAGCATCCCGTGATGCTACTTAGTAGTAGGTATTCTACTCCTTGGGTTTTGAACCCGAGATTCACCCTACTTGCTTCATGTTGATAGTTTTGCTCGTTCCTTTAGGTTATTAGTAACCTTTGCATTAGTCCTCGATGTTCGTGGTATTCCTTTCTTCCAAATACTATGAACCGCTTATGGCAGATGTTCCTCGCTGATCGAAAGATCACAATCAGAGTGCTCTCGATGGGTTCTCGATTCTACATTGTGACTCTGCCAGTTCTACCTTTCTGCATGGGTTATCCGGAAGAAATATGTGGAATTCGTTCGACATGCTAAACCATGCATCCACAACTCAGAAAATCACATGTTCCTTTGAGTTGCTCTCTTTAGTTGCATTCTGACCCTCGTCTATCAATTGATACCAAGGGTATGCATGCATTCGTTTATCGATGCCTATTACCCTTGTGGTACGTCAAGCCATTCTGTCCTGAATGACTTGGAGAAACAAACTCCAGTACCTCATCCATATCTAGGATTGGGTCAAAGTAGTTGTGTTCCGCAGATCAAGTTATAATCCAGCTTCTGGTCTGCTCTACCCTGAAGTATTACCTTCTTTATGACAGGAATTTCATGAGAATTGCACCACCTTTTGTGAATTCTTGACATAGTGATACTTCTCGCCATCCTTTTTCATTCCTCGGTTCCGTGTTGATGCAACCGGAATACCGACAAATGAATTGTGATGTGTGAAATCAATACTCCTAGCAACCTCGTTGCTTGGTAGTTAAAGGATAATAATTTTATTCTTAGTATGTTGGTTATTGAATCACCATTCTAAGATTGATCGTGCTACCTAGTCCTTATTTCCTGGTGCACTCTTTGATTGATGAGTTAGGATTTGTCAAGTCCTCGCTCATTTGATCATATCGTCTTGCCCTCAAAAGCGAGATTGTTCTCGAGCTTAGTAACATACCGGTGGTTCGTGATTTTCCGAAGATCTTCTCGGAAGTGTTACCGGGTTGTCACCTGACCGCTATGTTGAGTTCGTGATCAAGTTGGTTTCTTGTGAACCACTTTCTCTCCAAGAATCGGTGTTGGATATCCCTGAGCTAGTTGGTTAAGCTAGACAACAACTTGGAGAGTTGGAAGGTAAAAGCTTGCCTGACTTAGTTCGTTCCAAAGGGATATTCTTGTGTAGTGTGTGTTGAAGAAAGATGATATCTTCATCGGTTGGTCCCTGTGATCAGTTGCTGGACCTATTGCCTTATCAATCCTTTGATTTGAGTGTGGGCTATCGTCAAATCAAATCAATACCAATGATGCTCGTAATGTTGTCTTGTTCGTGGTTGATCCCTCGAGCATACACCATTACATCTTTGGCCTGACCAATGCTATCACTTGTT
The DNA here is from genome assembly GCF_018294505.1 of Triticum aestivum. NCBI lineage: Eukaryota > Viridiplantae > Streptophyta > Magnoliopsida > Poales > Poaceae > Triticum > Triticum aestivum. The sequence goes on along the minus strand of NW_025235092.1, from coordinate 1,340 downwards.
CACTTAACTATGGAATTCCTTTTAAAAGGAAACCCAGATGAATTGTTGTTGAGCCCATTGACAACATCCTTATCTCCTCCATAATTTTGTTGGACATTAAGCTAGTGTTGGAAACTTTTGAAAGCATTTTCTTCATGCTAGCTCATGAAGTATTTGTTGATGAAAGGAGTGACTTCCTTTTATACACGTGCATTTGGTGAAAGATGCCGCCGTGAATTTGAGAAAGTTAGTTTTGCTTCCTCTAGAATCATCCCAAGTCAGTCATGCATACGTGCGAAGTATTCTGTGGTCTGGAGATTTGCAACCTCCATTCTATATGTATATCCTAGCACACCAAGCCACTGATTGAGTTGTTCAAAGATAAAGGAGTCTGTCCAAGGTGAACTCTTTGGACTTCCACGCGTGGAGACTTCGATGTCATTAATGATGGTTCCCCCTCCTGAACTCGGTAGTGTTTTATTATAAGACTACCTTGTGATCATGCTTGTCTTGGACAACATGTTCACATGTTTGTAGCAGAACCAGCTCATGTTTTGGAGCTTGCTATCGTAGTTCATCTCCCGAGAATCCCGCAACGTCATCTCGTCGATTTGTGTTGCAAACTTTCATCTTTCTCTCTAGACTTGATGAGTCTGGAATATCCTGACATCAACCAGATCTGAGTCTCAGGCAGATATGATGGTTGGAACATTTCCCAAGAATTATAATATTGGTCCCCCGATAATCGGTAAAATGGATGTCGTGGCCAAAACACCCAGCCGGAAGACCTATTATTGGAATATCTTGTTTGAGGAAGTTGGCCACCTCCCCATAGGGATTTCGTAGGATTTACTCCCTAGTTGTCCCTATGGATTTTGAGATCCCGAAGTCCAACCTTTACTTGATGTTCTAGATACCAAACCATATCTATGAATGGGTTATACTAGCACATCAAGGAGAACATTAGAAGCGGAGTGCTAAATGTCTCTCGGTCGATCATCCAGATTTTATTTGCCTGGCCTCGCTAAGGTGAAATCTGAGAAAGTGTTATCCTCCTTCGCATCTGCATCATCCATCTTTAACCATCATGGTAGTAAGTTGTGTTACCGGACCCTTGACACGGATGTTGGTAAAACCTTGATGGATATGGAATTGCTCAAGTTCTTGAGAGCACGCACAAGCGCTACGTGTTATCATCGGCACTAACTGGGTTTGCTCTCAGTTCCCTCGACAATGCTATGACCTATTCAAACAGTGAATTAACTCTCTAGTGTTGGTTTCTTCCCCAGTTACCAGAATCATTCCTAGCATTTGCATTTTGTTCCTAGCTTGCACCGCCAATGTGCCATTCTACCATGGGT
>NW_025235091.1:0-6484 GCF_018294505.1 Triticum aestivum | reverse complement strand
TCTTCTTCCTCCTCGTTTTCGTGGGAGGAGTGCGCCTCGGTGTTTTCGAACGATGAGTCCGATATAACCTTGCGCCGGAGACCCTTCCTGGTCCCAGTGGCCTTCTTCGCCGGCACCTCATAAGGTGCCGGAACCAGCATCTCTGTTAGGAGAGCATCTGCTAGATCTTTGGGCAGGGGGGCTGGACAATCGATCTGCTCCGATGTCGCTACCCAGTCCTGTTAAATGGCGTGGAGGCTTAGATCCCGCGCATGGTTAAACTGGGGAAAATGAACATATTATAAGATATAAAGGACTTACCGGATTAGCAGGGCGCTTTGCGCTGAGTCCGCGGTCCTCGGTAAGGGGAGGAGGTACCTCGACGCCCTTGAACAGCACCTTCCATACGTCCTTGTGCGTTGTGTCGAAGAGCTCTCGCAGCGTCTGGTGCTCAGACGGGTCGAACTCCCACAAATTGAATGCCCGTCTTTGACACGGGAGGATCCAGCGGAAGAGCATGACTTGGACCATGTTGACGAGCTTGATTTTCTTGCTCATCATGTTTTTGACGCAGGTCTGGAGTCCGGTCAGCTCTACTGAGGAACCCCAGGATAGGCTCTTCTCTTTCCAGGAGGTGAGCCGCATGGGGATTCCGGATCGAAATTCGGGGGCTGCCACCCAGTTGGTGTCACGCGGCTCGGTGATGTAGAACCACCCCGATTGCCACCCCTTCATGGTCTCCACATAAGAGCCTTCGAGCCAGGTGACGTTGGGCATTTTACCCACCATGGCGCCTCCGCACTCCGCTTGCTGGCCGACCACCACCTTCTGTTTAACGTTGAAGGTCTTCAGCCATAGGCCGAAGTGGGGCTTGATGTGGAGGAAGGCCTCGCACACGACGATAAACGCCGAGATGTTGAGGATGAAATTGGGGGCCAGATCGTGAAAGTCCAGCCCGTAGTAGAACATGAGCCCGCGGACAAACGGGTGGAGGGGAAATCCTAGTTCGCGGACGAAGTGAGTAAGAAAAACCACCCTCTCATGGGGTTCTGGAGTAGGGACGATCTGCCCCGCATCCGGTGTGCGATATCCGCGGCCAGATATCCGGCTCCCCGCAGCTTTGTGATGTCCTCCTCCGTAACGGAGGAGACCATCCACTTGCCTGCCACTCCGGACATGCTTGGAGTGGTTTGAGGAGGAAATTCGAACTTGGGTGTTAGAGCTCGAGTGCGGAAGATTGGATGAGCAAGGAGGAAGAGGGCGTGGGTGAAAAGGAGGAATCCTTGTCCCTTTATAAGGGCGGAAGAAACTATACGCCTCCCCACCTGCCTGGTAAATTCGCTTATTCCCAAAGCGTCATAATTGATGGCGCGGTTGGGTTACCCACACCCGTATTAATGAGAATCCCGTGATAAGGGGACACGATCTCTGCTTCGACAAGACGTGCCAAGAAAACCGCCTCGTAATATGTGCAATAGCTGGTTGAGAAAAACGGTTCGAATAATTACCGGGCCGTGGTGTGATGTCATGCTGCTGAATGTGTCAGCAGATTAGATTTGTGGAAATATTATTCTCTCTACGGTGGTATGTGGAATTTGTTTTGTAGAGCCGGACACTATCCTTGTGTTCAAAATCTTCTATGGAGTATTCGGAGGAAGAACCCGCCTTGCAATGCCGAAGACAATCTGCGCGCCGAACTCATCGTCATTGAAGCCTGGTTCAGGGGCTACTGAGGGAGTCCTGGATTAGGGGGTCCTCGGACAGCCGGACTATATCCTTTAGCCAGACTATTGGATTTTAAAGATACAAGATTGAAGACTTCGTCCCGTGTCCGGATGGGACTCTCCTTGGCGTGGAAGGCAAGCTTGGCAATACGGATATGTAGATCTCCTCCCTTGCAACCGACTCTGTGTAACCCTAGCCCCCTCCGGTGTCTATATAAACCGGAGGGCTTAGTCTGTAGGACAACAACAACAATCATACCATAGGCTAGCTTCTAGGGTTTAGCCTCTACGATCTCGTGGTAGATCAACTCTTGTAATACTCATATCATCAAGATCAATCCAGCAGGAAGTAGGGTATTACCTCCATCGAGAGGGCCTGAACCTGGGTAAACATCGTGTCCCCCGCCTCCTGTTACCATCCACCTTAGACGCACAGTTCGGGACCCCCTACCCGAGATCCGCCGGTTTTGACACCGACACCCGCCCCTCTATATTTTTTCTGGAATACAAATCCTATGGTTATGTTCTCTCAGTCCATGAAATCAGAGTAGTTAAGATTCGTTAGATGCATGTGGTGTATTGATTGTTTGAATGTTATCCGTATAGAGTTAGTGATTAATTGTTTGTTCTGTACAAATGATTTTTGCTAATAATCCGACTAGGGCTGCTTGCATGCTAATAATTCGTGGCCAGATCTTGAGAATTGATTTTGAATGTCCTACATATATGTTTGTGCCTTTTTTCTTCCTGATCTTGAGAATTGATTTCGAATGTCTACATGTTATGCCATTTTTTCTTTCAGATTGGTATGTACACAGATGAGGCTCTGACCAGCGCCGCCACCGGATGTAGATCTTGGACCCGGCTGTGCGGCCAGAAGCGCCCCCTAGACCTGAGGAACTAGTAGAATCTCTGGCAGACCGCATCAGCGATCTCCCGGACGGAATCCTTGGGGAGATCATCTCCCTTCTCCCCACCAAGGATGGTTGCCGAACACAAGTCCTCGCATCTCGGTGGCGCACTCTGTGGTGCACCGTGCCACGTAATCTCGACTGTCGTCAGCTATCTGTCGATGATGATTCTGAACTCCCCGGAGCCATCATCTCCTCCCACGAGGGCTCCATTCAACGCATCTGCATCCCGGCATGCTACTTGCTGGACTTACCCAGCATGGTGGCCGCCTGGCTGACATCCCGTCAATTCGATAAACTCCGGCAGCTTGAGTTCTACCATTACTACAGCGATAGGTTACCACCAAGAGCTGCATCTGTGCCCTCACCACCGATGCCCATCTCATGGTTTTCCTCCTCTCTCCACACCGCCACCTTGACCCAGTGCCATCTAGCAGACTATCTGGTACAAATGCTTAGACTGCCAGTGCTGAAAAAACTTGCGCTTGTGTTGGTTGATCTGTCGGTGGCCTCACTTCACAGCATCATCCACTCTAGCTGCCCTGCACTGCAGCATTTGGTGCTTGTTTTTGGACTAGGAATCCATATCCCTTGTCTCAAAATAAAGTCGTCTCACCTTGTAAGCATTGGTTCATTTTGAAGGACAAGAGCTCATCATCGAAGACACCCCTTCACTTCAAAGGTTGCTCCTTAGTTGTTGTTATAAACCTTCACAAATAACCGTGGTCTCTGCGCCTAAACTGGAGACCTTGGGTGCAATTAGTGATCCATTTGAATGGTTCGGGATGGTGTTTGCCTCCACACCTATTGAGGTACTGTATATTATTCATGTACACTTTTGTAATTTGCATTTTTCATTTGTGCGCATAAGTTAAGTATCATCTTGGAGTACACTTTCAGTGCTAATATTATGGTCTATGCTCAATGAAGAGCTTGTCCATCCTATCAGTGGCGGTGGATTCTGTCAAGACCTTATATATCACTATGTGGTGTTTTGATCTCAACATCATTATTGCCTTGCTACAATGCTTTCCATGTCTGGAGAATTTGTATATGAAGGTGATGATTTCACGCACATTGAAAGCCCATATATAATGTACTATAATTAATCATTCAGCTATCACTCTTTCAACATAATCTTTTTTAGACATTAACTGTTTTCAATCTTCATCTCTATTTAGGCACTAACACATGGAGAAAAAGGTATAACCAATCGATGGTTCAAGAAGCACCGGGATTTTCTCAGATCTCACGACATTCGTTTGAAGGCAGTAACACTGGAAGGATATGCATCCAACAATGCAAACACTAGCTTTGTCACATTCTTCATGTTGAATGTGAGGGCACTATTGTCCGGGAGGATTAAGTTTTTCAACAAGAAATTTCTTATGGCTGCAGGTGTTGAACAACATAAAAAGAAGTTTCATGTGGACCTAAGGGCTTCTGATCGTGCTCGGCTTCTGTTTACAATAGCTTGTCATCATGGACCAGTAGATTTTTTGGCCGAGGATCTTGATTTTATGGATCAGACTGATCCATTTGATTGTGACTGCCGAAAACTTTGGTTGAGTTAGATGTCATTGTCCTGTTCAATCTGGATTTTGTCTAAACTTGATGAGAAATTAATCCTCGTGCTTTAGTCTGTTTGTTAGCGGGAGTTAGATATTGTTGCCCTTTTCAACTCGGCTTTGACCCATATTTTCTTTCATACTGGGCCAATGGCTTGCCATTTCTTTAATTAAGACATAAATATTATAAGCATTCACAACATAGGCAAAGAACATCACTCTCGCGGGATCCTTGAGATGTTTGTTCATTACAGAACCGCAAGTTTTTAGTGCCCACCAGCACCCACAAACTTATTTTCAGCTTGCACACCAAGGGCTGTAATTCTTAATAAGAAAAGCTGCATGGTAGTCACAGATTTGGATTTATCATTTGGGAACGACGAGGAAAAAGCCTATCCAGGGCGGTGCCGACTCGACAGTAAACATTGAGAAACCTGGTTTTAAAATTACAGTAAATCCAAAACTCGCCTCAAAATCATGAAACTTGGCATGGTGTTATGTCATAGCACCAACATGTCGTGGTAAAAACATAGTCCAATTTAGGACAAGTTTTGGCACAATCTTCTTACAAACCGGAGCTTCTCTCAAAAAGGCTCATGGTTTCGAGAGGGACCTTGTCACCTATGTGTGCGAAACGACATACGATGTCTCTTCCCGCCTTGATTTATTTTACAGAGGCAACATGCAACTATATATAGTAGTGTCGTCCTAAAAATATGAAATTAATCACGGTTCGTTTTGCCTTTTTATACATTATTTGAGTTTCATAGGCATTTTGGAACGTACTTTCGTGTGTGCAAAGGTCATGTGTGTACTAGCCACATATGTAATTCAATGTTCAATCTGTTTATGGAATCAAGTCCTTATACACGTTATTCTTCTGTAGACAGAGCAAATAACACGGCTTATTAGCAGCAATCGTCTACGTTATTATTGGTCTTCGCACACATTTCTGATTACGGACCTGTTTGCCGCGTATCACACACATCTTGTTCAGTTGAACCGTTTCCATTGTGTTGCCTAATCAACACAGTTCATCCTAGTGAACGGTATGCTGTATATCGTACACACCTTCATCTGGCTGTCCGTTTCTTTTGTTCCTCATCATCGCAAACAGTTAATTGAACTGAACCATATGCCCTGCATCGCACACGCAACTAAAATCTGAACCGTGTTTGATGCATCCTCCATCGCAAACGTTTTGCACCTTTTTGACGGTTTTTACACCACCATTTGTGATTATTGCATCACACACAGTTTCATCGAAGGGTCTCTGATTGTAGTGTCACATTAGCAGCATCCTACAGTAGTGTATGTCTTCTGCTGACATGCAATAATTCAGAGCATAAAGAGATTTCTCTCATACTTGCATAGGTTTGGGCTCAGCATCACAGCGGATCTAAGCTTCGAGGACCTATACCCCTCTTAATAGTACGGAGGTCCTAAGACTCAAGAAAGAGAAGAAGAACAACAAACTGAATTCTATGTCTTCGCTTTGCCTTCGATCTTCTTAGTCACTTTCCTTCAGACGAACTTCGAACCAATTGCTTCACAGTAGCAATAGATTTTAAGGGGCCAACTTCTTCGCATCAATCTTCTCACCAGAACGGTCTTGAGAGATATGGCACAACATCTCTGTGTCCCAAATATCCTTGGGTGAAGTTCCTTCAACTTGACACCAAAGTTGGCATTCTTCTTCGGTTCCGCATGGACTATTTTTCTTTGTGTGCACTAGCAAACAAATCAGTCCATGCCTGTTTCTGTTAATAGTCTTCGAAACATAGGGGGCAAGAATTGCACCAACAATCTCCCCCCTTTTGGGTGATTGTTCACAAAACAGAATACATCGAAAGATAGATGAAGTGAAATGAAATAGGATGTGAATGAACCAAGAGATACGAGATTAATAATATGAAGATAAACATGCTCCCCCTGAATGTAAGCATTCTGTTGAAAATTTCCCATTCGAGGTCATGCTAGAGAGATGTTCTGGAGAGAAGCGATGTCAATCTTCATGCGAGGAGCATTGTTGTCGTGTAGTAGTTGTATTGATGAACAATGCTCTCGTTCCTGTCTGAGATGTTTTGCTGCGACACACAATCTTGAAAAAGATTTGTTAAAGATTAAGAGTACTTTGAAATGATTTGTCACGAAAATAAGCCATGAAGGTTTACTCAGAACAGAATTGTATCCACACGAAGCATAGAAAGTCCCTGCAGATTGGATATGCAAGATATATCACAACAAGGGATGTTTTATGTCGAAGTGAACGAGCTTCGGATGAAGTTTTCCTTCAAACAAA
>NW_025235090.1:0-6484 GCF_018294505.1 Triticum aestivum | reverse complement strand
GTCAACGGGCGGTCCAGGTCAAACCTGACGTGTGGGGTCCACATGTCAGTGACACAGGGGTTAACAGGGGTTTATTTAGTTTAGTTAAAAGGTTAGGGGGGGGGTCGGGCCCACTGGTCAGCGTCAGGGGGGGGGGTTTATTTTAGTTTAATTAAGGATTAAGACACTAGGGCCCACATGTCAGTGTCAGCAGGGGGGGTAATTAAATTAAAATAAACTAACTAATTAACAGGGGGGCTGGCCCCACCTGTCATCGACCCAGGGGGGGTCAAACCCCTGGTCAACAGGGCCTAACACGCCGGCGGTTCGTCGCCGGTGGCAACAGGCGCGGCGGAGGGCTCGGGTTCGCTCCTCCGGCGTCCAAATGGACGGAGGAGAGCGGCTACGGGGAGCTGGAGCTCACCCGCGCCCGTTTCAGCAAGCAGCAGCAGCTAGGGCGGCCGGAGACGACGGCCCCGAGCTTGGCAGCGGCGGCCAGAGCTCGGGCGTGCTCGGGTTCGGTGTTACACGGCACGGCGAGGTCAGCTGAGGGTCTCTACGGGTTACTGGGGTCGTCAGGAGCACTCGAAGGCAACGAGCGCAGGTGGAGGACCCCAGGAGCACGAAGCTCACCGGCCATGGCGGACGGCGGCTTCGGGTGCTTGTGGGGCGGCGGCTACAGGGTGCGCGAGAGAGAGAGAGGTGAGGGGAAACGACGGCAAGCTCACAGGGATGCAGCAGGGTGGCTCAGTGGGCTCGGAGACGCGCCGGAGTGGCCGAATTCGACGGAGCAGATCCTCGGCGGCCGGCGAGGGGGAAAACGTCGGGGGCGGCGTTCCGGGGCTCTTCTGGTCGCGTGAGACGACGAGGAGGACGAGGGAGGACTTGCGGAGCTCTGGGAGGCGTCGTGGAGGCGAGAGGGGGATGGTGGCCGCGGCGAACGGCGTCGGTGGCGACGGCTGTGTTCGGGTTCGGGCGAGAGAGAAAGAGCAGAGGGGCGGGGGCTCGAGGAAGAGTGAGAGGGGTCCGAGGGGGCTGCGTGGCGTCGCGGGAGGAAACCAGGGGAGGAGGAGGCAGCCAGGCAGGGAGGAGGTGGCCGGGGCGCGTGGCCGCGCGCGCCGGGCGCGTGCCCGCGTCCTTCTGGCGAGGGAAGAAGACGACAGGGGGGGTAGCGGTGGCGGGCTGGGCCAGCGGGAGGAGCTGGGCCGGGCAGGTAAGCAGGTAAGTGGCCCAGGTGGCCGTCTCCCTTTTTATTTTTGCTCTGTTTTATTTTTTTTAATCATTGTTTTCTATTTGTTTCAATCTGTTTTGATTTAGTTCAAACACTAAATCATTTTTGTTTCTTCCAATAATTTTTGCAGGGACTGAAAGTAATATTCTAGAGCCCCTCACAAAATATCAGAATTATTGAAGCATTAAAAATATATATAACATATATTTGCTCCAACTCAAATACAATATATATTAGTTCAAAGATCCAAAATGACATGGAAAAATGTGCATCATCTCTGGTTACTGTTTCCAGCATTTTTCCAAAGATGATGAACATTTTTGAAAGCCACTTGGATTGACTGAAAATATTTTAGGTGAACCTGGTGAATTCTTAAAATGCTAGGGTTTGGACAATCCCCATTTCAACTTTCTGTAAAAGTAAACATGATGCATCACCAAAGGCTAGTACTAGTGCAATGCCAGAAGCTAGGGATGTGACAACTCACCCCCACTAAACAAGAATCTCGTCTCGAGATTCAAGCGTAGGGTAAGGTGAAAGGTAAACGCAACTAGTATAATCTTCACGACCCAGGTTGCACTTCATAGAAACGTTGATTCGATCACCATCTTCGTCTTGTCGTCTTGCTCTGCGAAATCCTGCCAACATGACCTGGAGGGAAAGAGACTCTAGAAGGGTCGATCTTCTCGAAGATCGAACAACTCACGGAATGAGACATAGCAACATCTCTTGAGCTGGGAGACGAAGTACAGATTTGAAGAAATGGAGTGGAACAGATGACGAGAGTTCACTAGGTAGACAACGATCCCACACCTAAGAAGGTGGTAATCGATTGTCAACGTAGCGAGGAGTTGAGTTGCCATGAAACCACAACGATACACCTTAGGGAGGGTGACTTGTAGAGATATCCCCTTAAGTGGCAAAAAGAATTACTTTTGATTCAAAGATCATTGAAACTCTTTAAACCAGCCTAAGGCAATTCTCGAGCGATCGTTTGGAGGGGGTCAGTAGAATGGCATACTCGGACTTGGATGATGTGGATTATCTTGTTGAAGACAACGCAATGGATGAATTTACTTATCACCGGAAATGGAAGGGACATTGGTGGTGCAAGCTGGGAACAACATGCAAATGCTGGGAACGATTCTGGTAACTGGGGAAGAACCCAACAATAGAGAGTGAATTCACTGTTGGAGTGGTTATAGCATAACCGAGGAAATCTGGGGCAATCCCAGCTAGTGCCGATGATAAGACGTAGCGCTTGTGCGTGCTCTCAAGAACTTAAGCATTTCCACATTCATCAAGGTTTTACCAACATCCGTGTCAAGGGTCCGGTAGCACAACTTACTACCATGATGAATGGTGATGGAGGATGCAGATGCAAAGGAAGATAACTCTTTCTCAGTTTTCACCTTAGCGAGGCCAAGGAAACAAAATCTGGATGATCGACCGAGAGACATTTAGCACTCCGCTTCTAATGTTCTCCTTGATGTGCTAGTATAACCCATTCATAGATATGGTTTGATATCTAAAACATCAAGTAAAAGGTCGGACTTCGGGAACACAAAAATCATAAGGCACAACTAGGAAGTAAATCCTACGAAGTCCTTATGGGAAGGTGGCCAACTGCTTCAATCAAGATACCACAATAATAGGTCCTTCGGCTGGGTGGTGCTGGCCACGACATCCACTTTACCGGTTATCGAGGGACCAATATTATAATTCTTGGGAAATGTTCCAAACCATCATATCTGCCTGAGATTCAGATCTGGTTGGTGTCAAGATATTCCAGACTCATCGAGTCTAGGAAGAAAATGAAAGTTTGCAACACAAATCGACGAGATGACGTTGCGGGATTCTCGGGAGATGAACTACGATAGCAAGCTCCAAAACATGAGCTAGTTCTGCTACAAACATGTGAACATGTTGTCCAAGACAAGCATGATCACAAGGTAGTCTTATAATAAAACACTACCGAGTTCAGGAGGGGGAACCATCATTAATGACATCGAAGTCTCCACGCGTGGAAGTCCAAAGAGTTCACCTTGGACAGACTCCTTTATCTTTGAACAACTCAATCAGTGGCTTGGTGTGCTAGGATATACATATAGAATGGAGGTTGCAAATCTCCAGACCACAGAATACTTCGCACGTATGCATGACTGACTTGGGATGATTCCAGAGGAAGCAAAACTAACTTTCTCAAATTCACGGTGGCATCTTTCACCAAATGCACGTGTATAAAAGGAAGTCACTCCTTTCATCAACAAATACTTCATGAGCTAGCATGAAGAAAATGCTTTCAAAAGTTTCCAACACTAGCTTAATGTCCAACAAAATTATGGAGGAGATAAGGATGTTGTCAATGGGCTCAACAACAATTCATCTGGGTTTCCTTTTAAAAGGAATTCCATAGTTAAGTGAACAAGTGATAGCATTGGTCAGGCCAAAGATGTAATGGTGTATGCTCGAGGGATCAACCACGAACAAGACAACATTACGAGCATCATTGGTATTGATTTGATTTGACGATAGCCCACACTCAAATCAAAGGATTGATAAGGCAATAGGTCCAGCAACTGATCACAGGGACCAACCGATGAAGATATTATCTTTCTTCAACACACACTACACAAGAATATCCCTTTGGAACGAACTAAGTCAGGCAAGCTTTTACCTTCCAACTCTCCAAGTTGTTGTCTAGCTTAACCAACTAGCTCAGAGATATCCATCACAGATTCTTGGAGAAAGGGTGGTTTACAATAAACCAACTTGATCACGAGCTCAACATAGCGGTCAGGTGACAACCTGGTAGTACTTCCGAGAAGATCTTCGGAAAATCACGAACCACCGATATGTTACTAAGCTCGAGAACAATCTTGCTTTTCGGGGCAAGATGATATGATCAAGTGAGCGAGGGCTTGACAAGATCCTAATTCATCAATCGAAGGGTGCACCGAAATAAGGACTAGGTAGCACGATCAGTCTTAGAAGGATGATTCAAAAACCAACATACTAAGAATGAAATTATTATCCTTTAACTACCAAGCAACGAGGTTGCTGGGAGTATTGATCTCACACATCACAACTCATTTGTCGGTATTCCGGTTGCATCAACACGAGGGCCGAGGAATGACTAATGATGGTGAGAAGTATCACTGTACCAAGAGTTCATAGGATGGTGTGCAATTCCTATAACAATCTCAATATAGAATAAGGTAATACTCCAAGGTAGAACAGAACCAAAAGCTGGATTAGCAATTAGATCTACGGAGCACAACTTCTTTGACCCAATCCTGGATATGGAAGAGGTACTGGAGTTTGTTTCTCCAAGTCATTCAGGACAGAATGGCTTGACGGACCACAAGAGTAATAGGCATCGATAAACGAACGCACGCATACTCTTGACTATCAATTGATAGACGAGGGTCAGAATGCAACTACGGAGAACAACTCAAAGGAACATATAATTTTCTGAGTTGTGGATGCATAGATTAGTATGTCGAACCAAGTTCAACATATTTCTTCCGGATAACCCATGCAGAAAGGTAGAACTGGCAGAGTCACGATTTATGAATGGAGAACTCCTCAAGAGTACTCTAATTGTGATCTTTTGATCCAATAAACATCTGCCATAAGCGGTTCATAGTATTTGGAAGAAGGAAATACCACGGACCTCGAGGACTAATGCAAAGGTTACTAATAACCTAAAGGAACGAGCAAAACTATCAACATGAAGCAAGTAGGGTGAATCTCGGGTTCAAAATCCAAGGAATAGAATACCTACTACTAAGTGGCATCACGGGATGCTTTCGAGAATAAAAGCCAGAATCATCACACTGGGGATCACAAAACATTGCTAGATTACTAGGTGACTCCCTAAACACCTAGGGCCATAATAGTATCTCCAACATATATGTCAAGGTAACGGAGTACCTCAACTCACTGATTAGTGTGGTTAATCTGGCCCATGGGAACATTGAAACAGGAAGAAAGGATTTGCAATTGCATTAGACTACTTAGAAACCTGGGATGACTCGGACAGCATAACGGCTGTAAATGCTCAGAAAAGATTTGAGACATTCACAAAAATGGTGGCATAACCACTCAGAAGCACAATATCAAGGTCTCGAGATCAATAATTAACATACAAAAGTAGTAGGAACTGAAACGAGGCTTAAGTCCAACAATCTTATAAGTCTACGGATTAGTAACACGTGATCCTGATGGAAAGAAGAGATAGCCTAGTTCTTAATCCCCGCAGGAAAGATAAGATGACTCAGATCAGAAGGCATAAGGTATAAGGAGTAAAAAGAGCCTTACGTTCCATCCCACAATCAATTCCCTTATATAACTAAAGAATTTCTAGACTCAACTTCGACCAGTTTGGCTTGGTAATCCTACAGGCAGTCAAGCTCTGATACCAGCGCTGTCAGGACCCCGACTCAATGCCACATCGATCTAGCATGTAACACCTCATATCACTTTGCGGCCTCACGCACGGTATTCCCACGGGTGTCGCCTTACCTTTGCCCGGGACCGTTTGCGCCTTTTGGCACACGTATATGACAGTGTCGCTAGCATCCATATGATAAGGAGCCCGGGCTGACATGGCTAGTCGTAAACCCAAAGTGGCACAAATTTATAGGGACAGGCATCCATGACCCAGCCTCGAACGTGTCGGTCATCAGCGAATGAATCCAGGCTGTAGCACTGGGCTAGCAGGACTCCGGTGAACCGGGATGTAGCAGGCTAACAGGACTCCGGTATTCATCGCGTGACATTTCCCCGAAGGGACAGACACAGGAATGAAGAAGGACACATGCCGGCCAGCCTAAGTGTTCCGGAGCAGTAGCAAGCTACCATGGCTCAGTGGAAACACTAGGAGACATTTCCCGGTAAGAGAGGCTACTAAAGATAAACAACTAGATGGTCAGATCCCACACATACCAAGCATTTCAATAACATACACTCAATATGCTCGATATGTGCAATACAACATGGCATCACAAAATGACTCTACGACTCAAGTAGTTTATTCAATAGGCTCCGAGGAGCGAGATATTACAAACATGGGTCTCATGACCCAACACTCAGAGCATACAAGTCAAAGCACAAGCGGAAGCTATCATGTCTGAGTACAGACAACTATAAATGAAAAAGGCTGAGAAGCCTGACTATCTATCAGATCCTGCCGAGGGCACAAGATCGTAGCTGAGGTATCAAGCTAAACGTCGAAGACCACGCGGAAATACTAGTGAGACTGAAGTCTCT
>NW_025235089.1:0-6485 GCF_018294505.1 Triticum aestivum | reverse complement strand
GGACCAGTATGTAAAGGATGTACGGGTAAGAAAATTTGATGAGTATATATATCAGTAGCCCCTGAGACTTGAAACAGTTGGCACAACTGATTTAAGGATCATTTGTTGTGTAGGTTCTTACAGAGAAGAATACTCGGCTGTCACAGGAGCTGGAGGAATGCAAGACCCAACTTCGGGCCACCATTGCTGCATTGAAGGAACCTGAAAAGTCCCCAGCTGGTAACATTTGTTTCAAAGAATGATAGGTACCATATAGTGTGCGCCATGGCTGCAGATCTAACAATAGATATTGTAGATGACTTCGAAGAGAATCCGGAGGACCAGCATGTCGTACGACAGCTAAAGGCTGGCGAACGCGTGCTGACTAAGGTCATGCGAGAGAAAAACAATCTCCAAGACGCCAATACCAAGCTGAGCGTGGAACTGAAAGATGTTCGAGCCCAGCTTGCGGACTCCGTGAAGGAGAATAAGCGGCTTCAACGCGACATTTTCAGTAAGTGCTTGAACGAACCCTTAAAAGAGTGCGGCGGAGAAGCCGGCTAACAGAGTTATGTCTGCAGGTATGCTGATGGGTTGCCCCGCGGAGGAGATGCCCGGGTCTGCGGGTGATCTTCTACCCGAGCTCTCACAACTGCATGAAAAAGTTCGGCAGGTGATGCAAGGTATTGCCCAGGCCTTGTGGCCATCCGTCTCCCTGCCAGCAAACATTGGAGAGCTTGCGGAGAAGCTCAAGGGAGCATGGTGGCGCTTCCAATTATGGAAGATATCGGCCTGCCGTCAAGGTGCCACGGAAGCCTGGGACATGGTGAAGATGCGGTATACCAAGGCTGACCCAAACCACATGGCCGAGGTCAGACCTGTGGGGCCCGATGGGAAGAGATCCCCGTTAGCTTAGTGTATGGGCAAGTAGAATTAGCCACAAAGTATTCCCAACAGGATTGTAGGCTAGACAGCCTGTTGGATGGTATAGAAGAGGAATTTAGTCAGTCTACATGACTATGTAATTAAAGTGACATGTATAATGCCTTCTAGCCGGATTGTAAATCATTTGTCATGGTGGACCTTTTCGCTTCAACCTCGGGACCCGATAGTCCGGAGTGTATCCGAATACACGCTCAGTTATATAAGAACCAGGGTATGCGTGGAAACCAAGTGTAGGGGTCATTAGTGCTTGAACACACAAGTACCCATCTAGTTATGTTATATTACATGGGTAGTAAGAAACATCTTCCAGGGAGAATAGTTTCGTTAAGGGTTCCTTTCCCTGGGTACGCATGCCCTAAAGTGCATGTCCGGACTGCGAGAGGAGACGTAGGCAAAAACATCTGGGGGCACATATGGAAAATAAATAAAAATCATCTTTTGTTCACCGACCGAATATTCCCTTAAGAACGCTAGCTTTCGGCTTCACCCAGTCTGAGGTACACATCCGGCTGACCCGACAGTAACAATCGCAGAGGTGCTCCCCTTATGCCCTAGCCGAATTAACGGGAATGTAGGGCATAAATACAAGAGTCAGGCAACCCAGCTTGGCCAAAACTTAAGTCATATCGATGCATATAATGGCGAAGAAAAGGTACATGCGGAAGAATAACACATGTGCGGGGCATGAAGCCCAGATAAATA
Organism: Triticum aestivum; assembly: GCF_018294505.1. Classification (NCBI taxonomy): domain Eukaryota; kingdom Viridiplantae; phylum Streptophyta; class Magnoliopsida; order Poales; family Poaceae; genus Triticum; species Triticum aestivum. The sequence goes on along the minus strand of NW_025235089.1, from coordinate 4,859 downwards.
ATTAAGCTTCTGTGTAAGAAGCCCCCAGGTATAATGAGCGCGGTTAGCGTGTCAATAGTGTGCAAGCAAGGCACAAGTTGGCCCTTGAAGGCCTTGAGAAAGAATAAAATAAAGAAAGAGAAAAAAGACAGATAATGTATATGCAAAAATGGACAGAGGAAGGAGATGAACATAGAGTCCGGCACTAGGTGTAGAATCTTCGGAGCTTGGCTGCGTTCCATGGGTTCGGCTCAAGTCGATTATTCGATGCATCCCGCAGAAGGTACACTCCACCGGTCAGAACTTGATCAATAATGAAGGGACCTTCTCATTTGGGCTCGAGCTTGGTCTTTTTCTTCTCTGGCAGGTGTAGAACTAGCTCTCCAACGTTATAAGTTTTGGCCCGTACTTCTCTGCTTTGGTATCTGCAAGCCTGTTGCTGATAGAATGCGGAACGGGCTTTTGCCACGTCGCGCTCCTCCTCCAGGGTGTCCAGACTATCCTGTCGATCGAGCTCAGCTTCTCTTTCTTTGCACATGCGCACTCGAGGTGAGTCATGAATTATGTTGTAGGGCAGAACCGCCTCTGTGCCGTACACCATAAAGAAGGGTGTGTATCCGGTAGTACAATTCGGCGTGGTCCGCAACCCTAGAGTACGGAGTCGAGCTCCTCTACCCAGTGCGTGTTAGACTCGTTTAAGGACCGCACTAATCTGGGTTTGATGCCGCTCATGATAAGACCATTTGCTCACTCAACTTGGCCGTTAGTTTGTGGGTGACAGACAGAGGCATAATCGAGCTTAATGCCCATGTTGTTGCACCAGAGTTTTACCTCGTCGGCCGTGAAGTTCGTGCCATTTTAAGTGATGCTGCTGTGGGGGACGCCATAACGGTGTACAACCCCGGATATGAAGTCTATCACCGGTCCGGATTCGGCCGTTTTAACAGGTTTGGCTTCTATCCATTTGGTGAATTTATCCACCATGACCAGTAAGTATTTTTTCTTATGGGTTCCCCTTTAAGGGGTCCAACCATGTCAAGCCCCCAGAACGCGAAGGGCCAGATAATGGGGATTGTTTGGAGGGCGGTGGGTGGCATGTGGCTTTGGTTTGCAAAAAGCTGGCAACCGACGTAGCGTTGAACCAAGTCCTCTGCATCTAACCGGGCCCTCGGCCAATAAAAACCTGTATGGAAGGCCTTGCTTACAAGGGCCCGGGCTGCGACGTGGTGGCCCCGAGTCCGGCGTGAATTCCTGCCAAAATCTTTCGCCCTTCCTCTTCGGAGATGCACCTTTGAAGGACTCCGGTAGTGCTTTTTTTATACAGCTCTCCCTCGTGGACCCTGTAGGCTTTAGATTGCCGCACTATGCAGCGTGCCTCATTTTGGTCCTTGGGAAGTTCCTGCCTAGTTAGGTAGGCCAGGAATGGTTCTGTCCATGGGGCGATGATGGCCATTATTACGTGGGTTGAAGGTGTTATTTATGTGGCAGAGCCTCCGATTATGTCAGAGTGTTCGGTATCGGGCATTTTGGCCGGGTCCGGACTATTGTTACCGGTGTCCCCTTCCCATACCACGGTTGGCTTAAACAACCTCTCCAAAAAGATGTTGGGGGGGACCGCATCGCGTTTTGTGCCGATGCGGGCGAGGATATCCGTCGCCTGATTGTTTTCTCGAGCCACATGGTGAAATTCAAGCCCCTCGAACCGAGCTGACATCTTTTGGACAGTGTCGCGATAGGCCGCCATCTTCGGATCCTAGGCATCAAAGTCTCCATTTATTTGGGATATTGCGAGGTTCCAATCCCCACGCACCTCCAAGCGTTGAATGCCCATGGAAACTGCCATCCAAAGACCATGTAACAGGGCTTCGTATTCGGCTGCGTTGTTGGAGTCTGTATACAGTATCTATAGTACGTATTGAACTGTATCTCCGGTTGGGGACATTGGGACGACGCCAGCCCCTAGACCAGCCAGCATTTTGGAGCCGTCAAACTGCATGATCCAATTAGAGTATGCACCGTACTCTTTAGGGAGTTCGGCTTCCGTCCATTCGGCGACAAAGTCGGCCAATACTTGCGATTTAATTACCCGCCGGGGTTTGTATGTTATGTCAAACGGGAGGAGCTCAATGGCCCATTTGGCAATCCGGCCCGTGGTGTCGCGGTTGTTTATAATATCATTAAGTGGCACTTCCGAGGCTACTGTAATTGAACACTCTTGAAAGTAGTGTCACAGCTACGGGGATGCCATGAATACCGCATAGGCTATCTTTCGATAATGTGGGTACCGTGATTTGCATGGAGTAAGGACAATGGATACATAATATACCGGGTTTTGAAGGGGGAATTTATGTTCGTCCGTTTCTCGTTCAACGACGAGCACTGCGCTTACAACCTGATGAGTTGCCGCAATGTACAACAGCATTGGTTCGCCGATGTTTGGCGCGGTCAGGATTGGGTTGGTTGCCAGTATGGCTTTTATTTCTTCCAATCCGGCTATGGCAGCGTCCGTCCACTCGAAGTGTTCGGTGCGCCGAAGGAGGCGATAAAGGGGTAATGCCTTTTCTCCTAAGCGGGAGATAAAGCGGCTTAGAGCCACCACACATCCGGTTAATTTCTGGATTTTTTTTGAGGTCCGTTGGGATAGCCAACTATGATAGAGCTCGGATTTTGGCCGGATTTGCTTCAATTCCTCTACTGGAGACAATGAAACCCAGGAGCTTTCCGGCTGGTACACCGAAAACACATTTTCCGGATTGAGCTTGATGTCGTATGTTCGGAGGTTGTTGAATGTGAGCCCCAAGTCGTCTATTAGAGAGTCGACGTGTTTGGTTTTGATGACCACATCATCTACGTATGCCTCTACTGTTTTGCCGATCTGTTTCTCCAGACATGTCTGAATCATGCGCTGATATGTTGCGCCAGCGTTTTTGAGCCCAAAAGGCATTGTGTTGAAACAGAAGGGGTCGTATGGTGTGATAAATGCCGTTGCGGCTTGGTTGGACTCCGCCATCTTGATTTGGTGGTAGCCGGAGTATGCGTCGAGGAAACACAATGAATCGTGTCCTGCGGTAGCATCGATAAGTTGATTGATGCGGGGGAGGGGGAAGGGATCCTTTGGGCAAGCCTTGTTGAGATCCTTCAAATCGACACATAGGCGCCAGGATTTGTCCTTCTTTGGTACCATCACCGGGTTTGCTAGCCAGTCCGGGTGTTTTATTTCTCTAATGAATCCGGCCTCCAATAACTTGGCTAGTTCCTCTCCCATAGCTTGTCTCTTAGGTTCAGAGAAACACCGAAGAGTCTGCTTGACCGGCTTGAATCCCTTTAGAATATTAAGGCTGTGCTCGGCCAGCCTGCGTGGGATTCCTGGCATGTCTGAGGGGTGCCTGGCTAATATGTCCCAATTCTCGCGCAGAAACTCTCGTAGTGTGGCGTCCACGTCGGGGTTTAACTGTGCCCCGATGGAGGCTGTTTTTGTAGGGTCCGTTGGGTGGACTTGGAATTTGACTATTTCATCCGCTGGTTTAAAAGAGGTGGGCTTGGATCTCTTGTCAAGTATCACGTCATCCCTGTCCACTATGGAGTGTAGCGCAGTTAATTCCTCGGCCGAAAGGGCTTCGGATAATGCCTCAAGGGCCAATGCGGCTGTTTTGTTTTCGGCGCGGAGTGCTGTGTCCGGATCACTAGAGAGAGTGATGATTCCGTTGGGCCCGGACATTTTGAGCTTCATGTACCCGTAATGGGGTATGGCTTGGAAGATCGTGAATGCCTCCTGCCCTAAAAGGGCGTGGTATCCGCTACTAAAGGGGCCACTTGGAATGTAATTTCTTCGGACTTATAGTTCTCCGGTGTGCCGAATACCACATCTAGTGTGATTTTCCCAGCACAGCGTGCTTCCCGACTGGGGATGATTCCTCTAAAGGTTGTGCTGCTTTGCTCAATGCGGTTCCAGTCTATTTCCATTTTTTGAAGAGTTTCCTCATAGATGAGGTTTAATCCACTACCGCCGTCCATGAGTACTTTGGTGAGTCGAAAGCCGTCCACAATTGGACTGAGGACCAGTGCAGCTGGTGCTCGGGCTGTTCGGAATTTAGGTTCGTCACTAGCATTGAAGGTAATAGCCGTGTCACTCCATGGATTTATTGCTGCCACGTTGCAGATTTCGGCAAGGCTGCAGAGTGTTCGCTTGCGCCTATTATTTGATGCGAAGGTTTCAAAGACTGTTAATACCGTATTATTATCCCCGGGATCGTGCTCTGTGGCATCTGGGATGAGAAGATCCTCACCACTTTTGGCCACCTGCCGGAGTACCCAACATGCTCTAAGGCTGTGTGTTGGTATGGTATCCGCTGTACTATGAATTTTGTAGGGTCCGTTGAGCCATCCCTCCAATACGGTTCCACGCCCTGTAGAGGGTTTTTGCTTCTTTGTAATTAATTCGGGTGTCTTATGATAGTGCACCCTTTTACTTCGGACTGGGTGTATATTTGGAGACGGATTATCCCAAAATTTCATTTCGGTTTTCCAGGCGCTTTCCATTGCACATTACTTTCGTACTATGGACGCCAAGTCAGCGAAGCGTGATATGCCACGGCAACTTATGGAATTAAGGATTCCCTTGTCCGTGCAATTATTGCGGAAAAATGAGACTGTGTCTTCCTCGCAACAGTCCTTAACCTTTTTCATCACAAGGAGGAATCTGGCCCAATAATGATGTACTGTTTCCTGGGGCGCTTGCCTGATGTGGGAAAGATCGTTTATGTTTGGGTGGGTGGGTGGATTTGAGTCCGAACCCTTACCCGATCTGAGACCCAGGGGCCGAGGAGTTTCCAATCTTGGAAGTTCGGGTTCCGGGATGTTGCCCGATAAGTCTGGCCCGC
>NW_025235088.1:0-6485 GCF_018294505.1 Triticum aestivum | reverse complement strand
GGGGGACCATTCAAAAATAAACATGTCGATAAGTTATGCTCGAAATTCAAAATAATTCATCACTATTCTACGGCTTATAATCCGGCAGCTAATGGACAGGCGGAAGCTTTTAATAAAACTCTCTGCAAATTGTTAAAGAAAGTCGTGTCTAGAAATAAGCGTGAGTGGCATGAGAAACTTCTTGAGGCCTTGTGGGCTTATAGAACCACAACACGTACACCAACTGGAATGACACCATACTCCCTCGTATTTGGAGGAGAGGCAGTTCTGCCATTAGAGGTACAAATTACCTCGCTTAGAGTTGCTATTCAGGAGAAACTTTCTGAAGAAGAGGCCATAAAATTACGCCTCGAGGAACTCGAAATGCTCGAAGGAAAACGCCTTCAGGCATTACAAAATTTGGAGGCGTATCAGGCTAGAATGTCCCGTGCTTTCGACAAGCGCGTTAAAAGGAGGTCATTCAAGCAAGGAGACCTAGTGCTCACCATCATCCGTCCAATGAATGTTACACGACGGATAGGGGGAAAGTTCGAGCCAAAATGGGAGGGTCCCTACATCATAAAAGAGGTCTACTCTAGTGGTGCATACAGGATAATTTCCCCTGACGGCAAGTATTGCCCGCCACCGATAAACGGGAAATTCCTTAAGCGCTATTATGCTTGAGTAAAAAACAAAATGATACTCCATACCCTCATGAGTGTAAACTGGGGCACACAAAAAGAATAATACTCCACACCCCTACGAGTATAAACTGGGGCACAAAAAAAAAACTCTCCAATGACTTACGAGTATAAACTGTGATGCCAAAAAAAAAAGATCATCCAAAATACTCCACACTCCTACGAGTATAAACTGGGGCACAAAAAAAAAACTCCAATGACTTACGAGTATAAACTGTGACGTAAAAAAAAGGGGGTAATAAAAGATAAACATCAAGCAGGCTCCAGACTTCATAAGCTTAAACCGTCGTACAAAAAAAGGGTACGCACATGCATTTATATAATAAACAAATAGAATAAAATGAATAAGGCTGCAGGCCATACACAACGATAGTGTAAATAAATAAGGATGTTTTCAACGTCAAAGCTGGCGTACTAGCACATCATGCATAAAATTCGGAGTTCCAAGGTGAATAAACAAATTACTGCTACATTTGAAGTGAAACTGAGTACTGAGCCTAAAATGATTCGAAGGGAAATGATAAACTGAAACGGCTAAATAAAAAAAACTAAGCGAAGTCTAGGCCTTCTCAAGGAGCTCGCCAGTTATGCAGGCTGTTCAACAACTGACTTGCTTCAATCTTTAATTTTGCCGTCTTTTGTTCAAATTCAGCAAGCCTATGCTTGCCGGCGTCGGTGTCCTGTAGACTCTTCACCAAGTCCTTCAGTTCAGATTGATGAGCATTATGTGCTTGTCGGCGCTGTTCCCTCTCTAGTTTAAGCTTCTGCAAACTCGCGGTAGCCTCCTCAAGCTGCACCTTAAGCGCCGCTTTCTGCACCTCCATTTCAGCACACTTCTTGTCTAGGTTAGATAAGTCCCCAATCGCAGCCTTGGAAACTTCGTGACCGAACTTAATTTTAAGCTCGACTTCGGCAGCAACATGTTCATCTTGCTCGAATCCCTTTGTGAACTCAGTCTGGCCAACCTCCAATTTCTTGGAAAGGTCAATGAGCCCGACCAACATGGCATGCACCTTAGCTACCTCAGGTACTTGCGTGGGCAGCGTCTGAGAAACGCTCTCAAGCATGATGCGTCGCATGGGATCACCAAGGGTAGAGTCGTTCAGTCCTTCGAGGGCTCGTTTCACCATGGTATCTGTGGCATCTATAAACGTGTATTTGACAAAGCTGCAGTCCATCTGTGCGCCTTCCCCTGATACAACCGTCATTACAGGGTCTTGCGAATGGTAACTTTCTTGTTCGCAACCTAAAAAAAGTGAAGAGTCGTGAAAATTTGATGATAATGATGGTTCATAGATACGGCCAATTAAATAAGTGCATAAGTAAATAAACTACCAGGTAAAGTTGACAAGAAATCAAGAGCACTAGGGGTAGGGAGCACAGTTTCAGCCACACCAGGGCTGGAGGGTAGACGACTTGTGCCACACTCGCCAAAGGTACAATCCTCGACGGATAAATTGAAGAGGTCACCAAGGCCATGGTCCTTTTCTCCTCTGAGAACATGGCTAAAATCTTCATCACTAACAAAGTTACTGAATTCAACATCTAAGGACGGACCATCCAATGTTATTGGTTCAGAAAAATTGGATGCTTGGGCGAAATCAAGTTTACGCTTCAAAGGCAGCCTTGCTTCCTGTTCCACATGAGGCGGTGTAGATTGTCTGCGTCTCTTTCCGCTACCGGATGAAACAGTGTCTGAGATACCATTATCCACTGATAGCGGATGGGCGGAGGAGGACCCAGCTATGGCATTCTGTTTCAGTACATTGCCTCGCCGTAGTTGCAAAAAAAACCAAAAAGAGAACTCAAGTTAGTACTAAATAGTACGTGAGACATAATGAAAAATGGACACACATGTGCCTGAGCTCACCTCTTTAGACTTCACCGGTTGAGCAGCAACAACATCATTTAAATAATTATAGAGGACCAGTCTCCATTGATCTGTAATAAGTGTCTCTGCCTTCTCTAGGGACTGAACATGTTGGTCACGATGCTCAATAGGTACTCTCCTCACCACCATAAAATCTTTGTCAGACAATGGTCGAGGCCTGATGTTGTGCTGTAGTGCACGCTTATTTTTTATCCTTACATCATAAGGGGTCTTCCCAGTCATGTTGCCATTGCAAAGATGGTCCAGAATGTCGGCGAAAGGCTTTAGAAATTTTTTCCACCAATTAGCCCATGCTACAGAGGTGTTCCCAACTCGATCATCATCAGGAAAATAGTGGAATTCTTCAGGGGCCAAGGATAATAGGTGTGACCAAAAAGCATAGGCGATTCCAATTTCATCTTGAGTATACAGGCTCGCTAGAGGAGAAAAGGGAACAACTTGGTCAAGACGAAACTGTCGTGCCACTCGATCTGGGTGATATGGTTCAGCTATACACACGTCGGCGGTGATAGTACCACGCCTCCATGGCAGCATGCCTCGACGAATGGAAATTAAGAAAGCCCTCTTGGGTTTGAACACACCTTCCATAGTGAGAGAATGGGGGTTCCAAGCAATATTCTTATAGTCATCGAGGAAAGCATGTGCCTCTTTAGGAGTAAAATGACGTGGCGTCTTAAACATGGTGTTCACCATATTAGGTTGTACCGCCAAAATTCTGGAGCTCGGAAAATTTGGTGTTCTTGCTCTGTTTCCATAGGGTTTCTTGAGGTACACGCCCATCCATCCAGCAAGGTAGTGGACTGGCCAAATCCTATGTATGAATGAAGGGCCAATCGGATGAGTACAAATTCGCCGAAGTGAGTAATAAAGGGAGCAAAGAGCAGGTGGGCCCAAAGAGATGCGTCGTCCTAGGGAAATCCATGCCGCCATCACTAATACCCCAGGGCGAATATATGGCCCACCACCAACAATGACGTAGCGGCAAAGCCATATGGCAAGAAAAGCCGCAGTGTACACACGCTGGTCTTCTAAGCTCTCGGTAGCAAAGGAGTTTACTCCACTATTGTGAAAGAAGTCGCACCATTCCTTGAAACCTACTTTGCCACCCACGGCAAGCTTGGTCCAAATTTTTAGGAGCCGAGGCAGGAAGTTGGGGTACAAAAGAGTCGAAGGATCCAACTCATCAGCTAGGGGAACATATTCTTCATAAGGTTCACCATCAAGGGGCAACCCCGCGATCTGATGCATATCAAGAAGTGTGGCTGTACGCTCGCCAGACGAGAACAAAAACGTGTTGGTGTTGGGATCCCATCTCTCCAATAAAGACCTTAAAAGAGAAGGGGAGACAGAGTAGTCGCCTAAAGAGCAATAAATGGCTCCATAGACATAATCCACACCTTCCTCACTCCCCTTCAGATGGGTATGATATTTCTTCAAGACATTAGTACCCCATTCAAGATATCCAAGAGGCATTGGAGCGTATTCAACCTCATGATTCTCCCAGCCTAAACCTTTGGATATCATATGTGTCCCGAGGGTTGAAGCTTCATCAAGTCTGGGCCCAGGTGCGGGAGGTTGATAACAACGAGCTGAGAAAGATGGCCCTGCCGTCCATCCACGTGGTCCAAGCTCAGGATGGCCGTGTGGTACGCCTAACTTCGTAATCACTGGATTGGCTAGCTCACTAGTATCAGGTTCAAATAGGTGTTTTTTGGCCAACTGTGATAAAGGCATTCTACATGACTCAGACGAAGATGGTGTCGTGACTTCCTCCATCTATATGCAAGGAAAATATGCATGTCGGTATACGTATGAAATTACAGGAAGTTAAAAATAGTACATGAAAGTGCAAGATTGAATATTATACCAAGGTGAAGAGATGACCCCGAGGTACGCAGTCTGCAACGAGAGATAGTATCTACAATAAAAAGCATTTCAATATTGGAATTTGATGCATAAAAAAAGGGAATATGAGAAACAACAACAGGTGCGCGTGATTGAAAATATTCCTCATCCCCCCAAAAATAAAAACAGTAACATCGCCGTCGAACAACGGGCCAAGCCCATATATAGGCTTTGCCGGAACACCGACGGTGATCGAGTCATCAAACTCATACATATATGGCAAAAAAAAAATCACCGTCGAACGACGGACCAAGCCCATATATAGGCTTGTCGGAACGCCGACGGTGATCGAGTCATCAAACTCATATATAGAAAAAAAAATCACAGTCGAACGACGGACCAAGACCATCTATAGGCTTGCCGGAACGCCGAAAGTGATCAAGTCATTATATTCATATATATATATTTAAAAAAAAATCACAGTCGAACGACGGACCAAGACCATATATAGGCTTGCCGGAACGCCGACAGTGATCAAGTCATCAATTCATACATATAAAAAAAAATCACCGTGGAACGACGGACCAAGCCCATATAGAGGCTTCCCGGAACGCCGACAGTGAGCAACTTATTGACCCATGCATATACAATGATAAGAAAAAAACTCCTCATGGTTGAACGACAGACTAAGCCTGTATATCGGCTTCTAGAGCGGCAACAGTGAGCAATCTACTCATTCATACAAGAAAAATAATTAAAAAAAAAATAATCCCCGAGTCGAACGACGGACCAAGCCTGGATAGGGGCTTCCCGGAACGCCGACCGTGGGATCACCATATTTGGATGATTAAATACAGAACAAACACATCCAGAGACCAGGGCTATATACACCATGACAAAAAAAGGTTTTATGCATCTAGGGCATTATATCCCTGATACTTCTAATGACGAGAGAGATGCCACAACGAACAGATGTAATCAGATAATTTGGAAAAGCAGACTACCCAAGGAAGATTCGATCCAGACCGTATCCAGACCGTATCCTATTGCCCATGTGGTACAAACCAAGGTATATGTTTAATCTACTTCAAAATTTCGTCTTTGGTTCGGCCATCGCGGTACAAACCAAAGAATTGATGTTGTATCCACTCCAAACTCTTGCCTTCAGTTCGGACACACAAATCAAGAAGCAAGTTTCATCTCCCTAAAATTCTTGCCTTTGGTTTGGCCACTGCGGTACAAACCAAAGTGCATGTTTAATCTACATAAAAAAAATTGTCCTTGGTTCGGCCATCGCGGTACGAGCCAAGGAGCATGCATGTTCCTTTTGCATGTTGCATATGTTTCATCCTAATGATCTCCTTCTTGATTCGATCCCCTTAGCGATATAGGCCAGGACGATCGTCTCGTTTCTTGGTTTGGTCCCTATCCGCGGATACGAATCAAGACAGTATCATAGGCACGAAAACTTCATAAAAAATTGCCTTAATTTGGTCATAAAAAAATGAATCTTACTAAGTTGGAATGAAATGACGAATATGCTAAATTGAATTCATTCTTGTTCGGTTACACTACGGACCTTATGTGTCGCGTTAGTTGTAATACGAATAAGAACATATAAAATGGTGCTTCACTTGGTTACGCTACACGAGGGCATTATCTTAATGCTACTCGGTGTTAGTAGTAATACGAGCAGGACAAAACTTATTGAAAATGTGTTCATGTTACACACCCAAAAAACCAAAATCATGCAAAATGGATTATAAAACATGTTGCATCGTAAAAAAACCAATCTTACTTGGTTGCACTACACGCGGGCATTATCATAATGCTACACGGTGTTAGTAGTAATACAAGTAAAAAAAAATTAATTAAACAAAGTATTTAGGTCACATATTTGGTCCAAAGTCAAATAAAACATGTCATGAAATGCTCCAACGCTATAAGAGCCTAAACTATTAGCATCATCAAAATTGCACGTCATAAACCAATTTTACTTGGTTACGCTACACGCGGGCACGATATTCGTGTTATGCGATGTTAGTAGTAATACAAGTAAGATAAAATCT
>NW_025235087.1:5657-6486 GCF_018294505.1 Triticum aestivum | reverse complement strand
CAACTCTAGTATAAAATTATTTCTACTAAGCTATAGAGCTAGCTCAACTCTAGCGTAAAATTATTTGAACTAGCTTATAGAGCTAGTTGAAATCTAGTGTAAAATTATTTGAGCAAGCTTATAGAGCTAGTTGAACTCTAGTGTAAAATTATTTGTGCAAGCTTATAGAGCTAGTTCAACTCCAGTGTAAAATTATTTGAACTAGACTATAGAGCTAGTTCAACTCTAGTGTAAAATTATTTGTACTAGACTATAGAGCTAGTTCAACTCTAGTGTAAAAGTATTTGTACTAGGCTATAGAGCTAGTTCAACTCTAGTGTAAAATTATTTGAACTAGGCTATAGAGCTAGTTCAAATCTAGTGTAAAATTATTTGAACTAGCTTATAGAGCTAGTTCAACTCTAGTGTAAAATTATTTGAACTAGCTTATAGAGCTAGTTCAACTCTAGTGTAAAATTATTTATACTAGACTATAGAGCTCGTTCCACTCTAGTGTAAAATTATTTGTACAAGCTTATAGAGCTAGTTCAACTCTAGTGTAAAATTATTTGTACTAGGCTATAGAGCTAGTTAAACTCTAATGTAAAATTATTTGAACTAGCTAATAGAGCTAGTTCGACTCAAGTGTAAAATTGTTTTTACAAGCTTATAGAGCTAGTTCAACTCTAGTGTAAGTTTATTTGAACTAGGCTATAGAGCTAGTTCAACTCTAGTGTAAAATTATTTGTACAAGCTTATAGAGCTAGTTCAACTCTAGTGTAAAATTATTTGAACTAGCTTATAGAGCCAGTTCAACTCTAGTCTAAAATTATTTCTACAAGCTTATAGA
>NW_025235087.1:0-4274 GCF_018294505.1 Triticum aestivum | reverse complement strand
TATTTGAACTAGCTAATATAGCTAGTTCGACTCTAGTGTAAAATTGTTTGTACAAGCTTATAGAGCTAGTTCAACTCTAGTGTAAGATTATTTGAACTAGGCTATAGAGCTAGTTCAAATCTAGTGTAAAATTATTCGTACAAGCTTATAGAGCTTGTTCGACTCTAGTGTAAAATTATTTGTACAAGCTTATAGAGCTAGTTCAACTCTAGTGTAAAATTATTTGAACTAGCTTATAGAGCTAGTTCAACTCTAGTGTAAAATTATTTGTACTAGGCTATACAGGTAGTTCAACTCTAGTGTAAAATTATTTGAACTAGCTTATAGAGTTAGTTCAACTCTCCTGTAAAATTATTTGTACAAGCTTATAGAGCTAGTTCAACTCAAGTGTGAAAGTACTTGAACTAGCTTATAGAGCTTGTTCAACTCTAGTGTAAAATTATTTGAACTAGCTTATAGAGCTAGTTCAACTGTAGTGTAAAATTATTTGAACTAGCTTATAGAGCTAGTTGAACTCTAGTGTAAAATTATTTGTGCAAGTTTATAGAGCTAGTTCAACTCTGGTGTAAAATTATTTGAACTAGCTTATAGAGCTAGTTCAATTCTAGTGTAAAATTATTTGAACTAGCTTATAGAGCTAGTTCAACTCTAGTGTAAAATTATTTGTACAAGCTTATAGAGCTAGTTCAACTCTAGTGCAAAATTATTTGTACAAGCTTATAGAGCTAGTTCAACTCTAGTGTAAGATTATAGAGCTAGTCAACTCTAGTGCAAAATTATTTGTACAAGCTTATAGAGCTAGTTCAACTCTAGTGTAAAATTATTTGTACTAGGCTATAGAGCTAGTTCATCTCTAGTGTAAAATTATTTGAACTAGCTTATAGAGCTAGTTCAACTCTAGTGTAAAATTATTTGAACTAGCTTATAGAGCTAGTTCAACTCTATTGCAAAATTATTTGAACTAGCTTATAGAGCTAGTTCGACTCTAGTGTAAAACTGTTTGTACAAGCTTATAGAGCTAGTTCAACTCTAGTGTAAGATTATTTGAACTAGGCTATAGAGCTATTTGAACTCTAGTGTAAAATTATTTGAACCAGCTTACAGAGCTAGTTCAACTCTAGTGTAAAAGTATTCGTACTAGGCTATAGAGCTAGTTCAACTCTAGTGTGAAATTATTTGAACTAGCCTATAGAGCTAGTTCAATTCTACTGTAAATTATTTGTACTAGACTATCGAGCTAGTCAACTCTAGTGTAAAATTATTTGTACAAGCTTATAGAGCTAGTTCAACTCTAGTGTAAAATTATTTATACTAGGCTATAGAGCTAGTTCAACTCTAGTGTAAAATTATTTCAACTAGCTTATAGAGCTAGTTGAACTCTAGTGTAAAATTATTTTTGAAAGCTTATAGAGCTAGTTCAACTCTAGTGTAAAATTATTTGAACTAGCTTATAGAGCTAGTTCAACTCTAGTGTAAAATTATTTGAACTAGCTTATAGAGCTAGTTGAACTCTAGTGTAAAATTATTTGTGCAAGTTTATAGAGCTACTTCAACTCTGGTGTAAAATTATTTGAACTAGCTTATAGAGCTAGTTCAACTCTAGTGCAAAATTATTTGTACTAGACTATAGAGCTAGTTCAACTCTAGTGTAAAATTATTTATACAAGCTTATAGAGCTAGTTCAACTCTAGTGTAAAATTATTTGTACTAGTCTATAGAGCTAGTTCAACTCTAGTGTAACATTATTTGAACTAGCTTATAGAGCTAGCTCAACTCTAGTGTAAAATTATTTGAACTAGCTTATAGAGCTAGTTCAACTCTAGTGTAAAATTATTTGAACTAGCTTATAGAGCTAGTTGAACTCTAGTGTAAAATTATTTGTGCAAGTTTATAGAGCTAGTTCAACTCTGGTGTAAAATTATTTGAACTAGCTTATAGAGCTAGTTCAACTGTAGTGTAAAATTATTTGAACTAGCTTATAGAGCTAGTTCAACTCTAGTGTAAAATTATTTGTACTAGGCTATAGAGCTAGTTCAACTCTAGTGTAAAATTATTTGTACTAGGCTATAGAGCTAGTTCAACTCTAGTGTAAAATTATTTGAACTAGCTTATAGAGCTAGTTAGACTCTAGTGTAAAATTATTTGAACTAGCTTATAGAGCTAGTTCAACTGTAGTGTAAAATTATTTGAACTAGCTTATAGAGCTAGTTGAACTCTAGTTTAAAATTATTTGTGCAAGTTTATAGAGCTAGTTCAACTCTGGTGTAAAATTATTTGAACTAGCTTATAGAGCTAGTTCAACTCTAGTGTAAAATTATTTGTAGAAGCTTATACAGCTAGTTCAACTCTAGTGTAAACTTATTTGTACTAGGCTATAGAGCTAGTTCAACTCTAGTGTAAAATTATTTGAACTAGCTTATAGAGCTAGTTCAACTCTAGTGTAAAATTATTTGAACTAGCTTATAGAGCTGGTTCAACTCTATTGCAAAATTATTTGAACTAGCTTATAGAGCTAGTTCGACTCTAGTGTAAAACTGTTTGTACAAGCTTATAGAGCTAGTTCAACTCTAGTGTAAGATTATTTGAACTAGGCTATAGAGCTAGTTCAACTCTAGTGTAAAATTATTTGATCCAGCTTACAGAGCTAGTTCAACTCTAGTGTAAAAGTATTTGTACTAGGCTATAGAGCTAGTTCAACTCTAGTGTAAAATTATTTGAACTAGCCTATAGAGCTAGTTCAATTCTACTGTAAATTATTTGTACTAGACTATCGAGCTAGTCAACTCTAGTGTAAAATTATTTGTACAAGCTTATAGAGCTAGTTCAACTCTAGTGTAAAATTATTTATACTAGGCTATAGAGCTAGTTCAACTCTAGTGTAAAATTATTTCAACTAGCTTATAGAGCTAGTTGAACTGTAGTGTAAAATTATTTTTGCAAGCTTATAGAGCTAGTTCAACTCTAGTGTAAAATTATTTGAACTAGCTTATAGAGCTAGTTCAACTCTAGTGCAAAATTATTTGTACTAGATTATAGAGCTAGTTCAACTCTAGTGTAAAATTATTATACAAGCTTATAGAGCTAGTTCAACTCTAGTGTAAAATTATTTGTACTAGCCTATAGAGCTAGTTCAACTCTAGTGTAACATTATTTGAACTAGCTTATAGAGCTAGCTCAACTCTAGTGTAAAATTATTTGAACTAGCTTATTAGCTAGTTCAACTCTGTTGTAAAATTATTTGAACTAGCTTATAGAGCTAGTTCGACTCTAGTGTAAAATTGTTTGTACAAGCTTATAGAGCTAGTTCAACTCTAGTGTAAGATTATTTGGACTAGGCTATAGAGCTTGTTCGACTCTAGTGTAAAATTATTTGTACAAGCTTATAGAGCTAGTTCAACTCTAGTGTAAAATTATTTGTACTTGGCTATATAGCTACTTAAACTCTAATGTAAAATTATTTGAACTAGCTAATAGAGCTAGTTCGACTCTAGTGTAAAATTGTTTGTACAAGCTTATAGAGCTAGTTCAACTCTAGTGTAAGATTATTTGAACTAGGCTATAGAGCTAGTTCAAATCTAGTGTAAAAGTATTTGTACAAGCTTATAGAGCTAGTTCGACTCTAGTGTAAAATTATTTGAACTAGCTTATAGAGCTAGTTCAACTCTAGTGTAAAATTATTTCTACTAGGCTATACAGGTAGTTCAACTCTAGTGTAAAATTATTTGAACTAGCTTATAGAGTTAGTTCAACTCTCCTGTAAAATTATTTGTACAAGCTTATAGAGCTAGTTCAACTCAAGTGTGAAAGTACTTGAACTAGCTTATAGAGCTTGTTCAACTCTAGTGTAAAATTATTTGAACTAGCTTATAGAGCTAGTTCAACTCTAGTGTAAATTTATTTGTACTAGTCTATAGAGCTAGTTCAACTCTAGTGTAAAACTATTTGAACTAGCTTATAGAGCTAGTTCAATTCTACTGTAAAATTATTTGTACTAGACTATAGAGCTAGTCAACTCTAGTGTAAAATTATTCGTACAAGCTTATAGAGCTAGTTCAACTCTAGTGTAAAATTATTTGTACTAGGCTATAGAGCTAGTTCAACTCTAGTGTAAAATTATTTGAACTAGCATATAGAGCTAGTTGAACTCTAGTGTAAAATTATTTGTGCAAGTTTATAGAGCTAGTTCAACTCTGGTGTAAAATTATTTGAACTAGCTTATAGAGCTAGTTCAACTCTAGTGTAAAATTATTTGAACTAGCTTATAGAGCTAGTTC
>NW_025235086.1:0-6488 GCF_018294505.1 Triticum aestivum | reverse complement strand
AGGGGGATGACCCCCGGGTAGGTTCAAGGAGACGAAATGACACTTCAAAACTTTGCCAGGGGAACCACCCCTGGCTGGCTGGAACCTGTCCGGGTTCAATCTGTCCGGGTTCAGCATGGCTGGGTAGAGCCGTCTGGGTGGAGCAGTCTAGGTAGAGCCGTCCGACTGGAGCCCGTCCGGGTGGAGCTTGGCAAAGTCAACCTCAGACGTCTCGTCGGACCTGCGTAGACATAACGGCCATGCTCTATAGTAGAACACTGTAGATGAGCAGTTGACATTGTTCATACATCATGTGACACCCCATATATTGTAGTTAGGCCATGTGGGCCGCCTCTTGTCCCCTGGGCACCCCTTTATAAGGTGACCCAGGGAGCCCATTTCCTCTCAGGCACTCTCCCTCTCGCTCTCGCATTCTCACACAGACTCACTAATGAGGCAGGGAAGATGAGCGCTCCCAGCCTCCTACTTCCTCCTCTAATACAGCTTCAGGAGCAACTCTATACTACTATATACACCGCATATACACCATACATGCAGGAGTAGGGGTGTTACCTTCACAGCGAGGGCCCCGAACCTGGGTAAACCACCACGTGTCGTTGTCCAATCCCGTCCCGGATCTACACTGCAGCCTTGCCCTCACCTCAAGCCATCCCATGGCATCTGCCGTGACGCGGCACCCCCTGCGAGAATACCACAACAGTTGGCGCCCACCATGGGGCCTGCTGCAGCTGGAGTCACGGTCCAGGCAAGACCCTCTCCGTCATCACCAACGCGGTGTCATCGCCATCTCCTCGGCAGCGCTCCGGGGCTCGACATAAGCACGCCCTCGGCGCGACCGTGCGGGACGATGCATCCTCGCTGTCTGCTTTCGGCCCACGCCCCGCTCTCACTAGTGCAGAACCAGGCTTTAGCGCCGGTTCGTAAGGGCCTTTAGTGCCGGTTCTACAACCGGCACTAAAGAGTGGGGACTAAAGGCCCCCCCTTTAGTACCGGTTCGGCACGAACCGACGCTAAAGTGCCACCACGTGGCACGAGCCTGGCCCCGGGTGCGGGTAGATCATTAGTACCGGTTGGTAACACCAACCGGTACTAAATGTTTGGAATGTTTTTGTTTTATTTTTTATTTTTATTTTTATTTTGTGTTTTCAATTTAATTTAGTGATTGTTTTACATTATAATGAGTTATTAAATCATTAGGTGAAAGTACCGTAGATTAGTTTCGACTGGATGCATGTGGATCCTGTCAGCTAAGTGATCAAGAGTGATCAAGGTAATATGGATATGGCATATACTTGATCACTTAGCTAGGATCCATCCAGTTGAAACTAATCTGCGGTTTCTTTCATAAATGATATAATAACTCATCAATATCATCATCATATTAATATAAAAACTCTTGCATCATATCATCACCAACAACAGTATATACTAGCTAGCTAAAAATCATCACAGTCGTCATTACCACTATTTAATCATCATAGTAATTAACGCTATCTAATCACCACCAACACTAGCTTAAATAAGAAACATTCACTTGTACCAGAAGCAAAGATATCATCGAGTTCAACATGGTCATGATATTATAAGCGTTCATAACACCACAAAAGCAAATCACTCTTTGAGATTAAGTTCAGGACGAAGAACACGGACATGAGAGGACAAGTACTAAGAGCATGAACTAGCTAATCACTGCTGCTCTCTCTCAGGTAAAATAGCATAGAACATGTATAGCTCTCCTGATTCATCATATTGGAGCATGCACATGAACCTGTCTCCTAATCGTAGGTTGCGCTTCTGATTGCTTCCCCTAGTACTTCTCTGCGATCGTTAACAATTTTGCTACAATCTTTCACTATTAAGCATTCCTCGCTTTTAGAAATCCTAAATGCACTCATGTGCAATGTAGGATGTCTTGGCCGTAAGCTAACCGTTGACATGCGACCTTTACTCAGAAAAGGAAAATGAGAGAAAAGAAAAGAAAAAATAAAATAGAAAACAGAGAGTAAAGAAACAAAAGAAAAAACAAAAATAGGAAAATGAGAGAAAAGAAAAGAAAAAAGGAAATAGAAAAGCAGAATAAAGAGAAAACCGATTCAAGGAACCTTCTAGAAGTTTCTCAAAACCAAGAAAAACCAGCTGGGAACAGAGGTTCCTAGAACCAGCGGCGTTGGAACGGTTTAAACGGGTCAGCCCGTTGCGTCGCTGCTCGGTCGCTCGCCTATGCGAAGCGCCGGCAGTTTGACGCAGCGAGCGGCCTCACGCGGAGTCGTGCGGACGTGCCAGCGGTCGAACGCCATGCGCGGCCCAGCTCCCAAGAGGAAATATACATAGGCCTCTGCACATCTATGGGCCTAGGCCCTGTTTGGGGGTAACCCTCCTTTTCCCAAAAGGAGTAGACTGGATTTCTTTCGTAGATAAATCATGCTTGCATGTGCACATGGAATTCATCATCATGCCCTAAAAAAACAAACATGGAATTCATCAAAATTAGCTAGAAAAGTCCTAGCTAGCTTAACTTAGGCTACTGCCATGGGAGTTTAAACTTCTTCATATATGCCATCTAATGCTATATGGCTCAGACAATGGAACCTGAAGCCCATGGTTTAGACTTTCCATTGCTATAAATCATTTGCACTTGCCCGACGAACGATTATGCGATAGTCTGACTGCGCTATTCAGCATAGACACCACCTCAGCCAAATGGTAGTACCACCCGAGGTGCCTCTTCTGGTAGATGGCCTGAGAAGATTTTTCATAATCCTCCTATGTACAACATTATTTATACCTTGAAACGTTTCTTCAAACGTGTGAAGCTCGAGGAGGAAGTCCAATGGCAAAGAAGGGCTGACCTTGGACAACCCCTTCGTGGTGGACTTGCCATCACCCACAGCCTCGAGGTAAGCCACTACCAATACCCAGGAAGCCTCGACGTAGCCCCTGATGTGCCGCTCTACTCTTCTACGGTGCCATGTGGCCCATTTGTCTACACCAAGCACGTCAGCATGGAGAGAGGGGTCGTGAGATTGAAGGGCAGTTAGATGGAAAGACGGACTCAAGGACAAATATGCTTAGGGTTACGTATATGTATACATCTTTTTCTTTCTTTCATGGATTAAGGATGTGGGATGTGGACAGCATATGCAATGGCTTTCTTTTTACATAACCGAGTCCTTGTGTGATGACTTGTGAGCTCAACGATAGGCCAGTATTGGTGGGGTCAAGTGGATAAGCAAAAAAATGCAGCGGATTTCTTGGGATAATATGTTGAAACGAAAAAAGAATGTAGGGATAGGTTTTAGGGATTTGCATTCCTTTAATCTAGCTATGTTGGCTAAGCAGGTCTGAAGAATTATAAAATACCCTTCATCACTATGTGCTAGAGTGCTTTCACAAAATACCACCGATGAAAATCAGTTTTGGAAGCTACTATGAAGAATGGCATCTCTTATGCAAGGTGTAACATTTTGAATGGGGTGGAGTTACCAAAAAAGGGCATTATATGGCGAGTTGGAGATGAGGAGAGCATCAAGGTGTGACTGATCCCTGGATCCCAAGAGGAAGCACAAGAAGGGTCATAACACAGAGAGGAAACCGTCTTATAACTAAAGGTTTAGCTGATTGATCCGAGCACAAACTCATGGGACATGGAACTAGTCCAACAATGTTTATGCGAGATGACGCAAAGACTATCTTGCAGATCCCCATCCATAAACATTGGAAGGACTTTATAGCCCGACACTTCGGAAAAAGGTATATTTTCTGTGAAATCTGCGTATAAACTGGCAGTAGACACTAGAGATCGTGAACCATCATTGGGACTGACATCTTCTTCTTGTTTCCCATATCCCCTTTCTTTCAAAATTCTGAACTCAAACATACAGATCCACCGACGTTGCGCTCGTTCATGGATATTGCATCCTTGCACCAGCATTAACAAGACGTCTATAATCCATCTACCTGCATGCTTAGGCTAGCCCTTGTGTGCATCCATGTTGCAGTATGCTTCCAATCGGTTAAGAGGAAATCCATCTTGTACAATGCATACCTGTTGGGAAGCATAAAGCACTCTGGTGAATCACTTTGGGAATTAATGGTTGTGCCAAAAATTGGTACCAGATCATAGGTTGTTCTTCCATTATTTTCAAAAAAGCAAGTACAAGATCATGGTGTTACTAAAGTGAGAAGATAATTGATCTATAATCCAGTTGTGTCAAGCCTGCATCAATGGTGTTTGCAATGATCAAATATCCCCCTCTTTTGTAGTATTGACAAAAACCGTGCCAATGTTGCTACAGTTTCATCACCAAAAATGAGAACCCGGTTTTGGTAAACTAATTTGTGCAATAATATGTTCATTACTGATCCTGAACGAGGAGTAAACAAATTAGTTTCTAAAGCTTCTCTGTTGGGATGCGTAGGCCAGAAGGACAGCTAGAGTCGCCGCCGTCGCTTATGGAGCTCCACACCATTGCCCAGTTGTACAATAACATGTGCAATCTTCTCCATTCAAGACTAAATGCAACTGTTGAACTCTTCGCCAAACAAGATATGAGGATCAGGCATATAGGCCCCATAAGGTAGCTATATAGTAATTCATGTGTAGTAGTGTGGATTATGGTCACATTTTGTCTAGGACGGCAGATATCTATGTCAATAAAAATGGATATTCTGCATATTCTTCTGAATTTTTTTTGAGAACTATTCTTCTGAATTTTTAGTAAGGGCTTCATGTATAAGGTATGCAATACTTCTGACTTAAAGAATTGATCAATTCTTCACATGCAGGAACGTGGAGAGATGGATCTGGTGGATTGTAGCCACAAGGTGAGTGGCTTGATCCTTAATTAATCCAGTTAAATTTCATAGATTATTGATTAGTTTCTTAGCAAGAAGGGGAGCCTTGGCGCAGTGGTAAAGCTGCTGCCTTGTGACCATGAGGTCACGGGTTCAAGTCCTGGAAACAGCCTCTTACAGAAATGTAGGGAAAGGCTGCGTACAATAGACCCAAAGTGGTCGGACCCTTCCCCAGACCCTGCGCAAGCGGGAGCTACATGCACTGGGGCTGCCCTTTATTGATTAGTTTCTTAGCAAGCAAATTTCTATACATCAGATTGGAGGGATACTGCTGTAGTATGTGGGAGAAAGGGTATGTCTGCACCTGATGGTGATCTAAACGCTACATGGGAAGACTCCTCAATGGCAATAATATACCATGATAATGATAATGATATACTCCCTCCGTAAAGAAATATAAGAGCGTTTAGAACACTTAATATAAGAGCGTTTAGAACACTACTTAAGTGTTCTAAACGCTCTTATATTTTTTACAGAGGGAGTACAACCTATGCTGAACAGGAGCAAGACAGAAAAGAATAAGAGATTCTCTCCAAATTAATTACGGATTGTTTCCAGTGATTTTCAATTCCAAGTAATAAAGGATATAAGGTTACAATTCGTCACCTGAAAAAACAGATCTTTGTAGTCATAGCTATGTCTTCTCCAAGTGACCATACCCTTAAGCATTTGATGAAAGTGGATATCTCATCAAGAGCCCTGCAAGCAAATTTATCTACAGCAGGAAACACACAATGATGACATATCAGATATTCACCTTCACTATCTGAAATGTTTAATGTTTACTTCCCCTTCTAACGTTAGCTTATCTAGCAAATTTCTGTTATTCTGAAGATCTAATTGATAAGTTTCAAATAGTACAGTGAGATATCCAGCTATAATTAGAGTAGGGATCGATGCTAATTAAACCTCTTGACACACTCATTTGAAAGTCAAGTATATTTATGCAGCAACGCCTTATTACTCCTAAGAATATATCATTATTGCTGCTCATAGGAAGATATATTACACCATCAGTTGAGTTTAGCTAAATCTGCAGTTCTCATTACAATGCATGAACCTTATTTATCTTGCTTGACAAAAAAAGAGAGGATGAAGTACCCATCTTCCAGTCATCTGGCAAGCAACAGTCCAGTTCATATTGCAGACCTTCTTAGCAAGCATTATCGAGTGCCATTGTATCTTGAATAACACAATTTAAGAAGGGGGAAATATGTAGAGGGATTTTGAATAGCACATCACACAGAGGCACACCTGATTGAAATTACATTTGTACATTAGTACATGGTAAACGTACAGTATGAATTAAAATTTAATTGCAAAGATAGGATAATCCAGACACGAAGTAATGTCTAAGGACTAAGATCAAGTCAGAATTAATCCTGATGGTTAATACAGAGATGAGAATTCATTTCATAACATCAATATATTATTGACTTGTGCAAATTGCAAAATAATCAATCAGTACACTAAGGAAAGCTGGAGCTGAGCCGTGAGAATCAATTAGAGAGATAAAATGTGAGAACATGCAATGGCCATATATTACTGGCTCCTACACATCTTCGCGGAGGCTGGTGAGCTGGCTGGGAGGTGGCCGTATCTCACTGGCTCCTGCACATCTCCACGGCTCAGCT
>NW_025235085.1:0-6489 GCF_018294505.1 Triticum aestivum | reverse complement strand
TATTTCTCACACACATATGTTAGTGCATAACAATATGGATTATGTGTATTATATTTGCCACCACAACTGAGGGAATTAATTTCATGTAAATCGGCCAGCCACAGCTCCAACAATACGCGGAGGAGGTGGGCCGGGTCGGAGTCGGCGCCGTCCGGCGCGGGCCACGGGCCCGCTTCCAAGTGCGTCTGCACGCCGGCCACCCACGCCGGGTCCTTCAAGTGCCGCTTTCACCGCACCAACTTCCAGGGCCATGGCCACGGTCAGGGCCAGGAAAGCCGCCCTTCTTCGCCCCTTCACTGCCCGTGGCCAACGCGGTGCCGCGGCACCCGGCCTCGCCGTCCTCGTCCTCCGGCACCGTCGCCATCCAGTGACGCAGCCCAAGCATGGGTCTCGAGAATCAAGAACGTTCGACAATAGAGAGGGAAGGGAAGATCATATACATGTCATAAGAAAGAAAGTTTATTTACTGCTCCCTCGATGTATTGTTTCCTTTGTTTGTAAATTGATTACCATCCGTGAGTTAAGGCAAGGTTAATGTGATTGAGCAATTTTTCTGAAAATCAAATATTTGTTTTCTAATTAATGTGATTGAGTGATTTAAGGTAAGGTTAATTAATTTAGATTTGATCTTTAGATATTGTTTGTGATTGATTCTACATTACTAAATAACTTGCGCCGATATAGAAAGTTCCGATCTGTTCAGATTTCTTTCGTTGTGTGAGAGAGTGACGCGAAAATAAACCGATGAAGTGAGGGGAAGGGACGGAAAAAATATACGAAAAAAAGACAACGACGGTGGGAGAAGGTACCAAAAAAACCATGGGAGGTGGGATGAAAAAAAATCTGGAAGCGAGACTACCAACTGCTCCATTAGGAGTAGAGATTGATTTTTCTTTTGGTTTTTGGATTTTCAACGGAGTTATTATTTTGATTTAATTTCGGTTTCTTTCCTTGTTTGTTGGTTTACATTTCCCCCTTTTGGCCGTTTAACCTTTTTTAAAAATTCATTTACAAGAATCTACTTTTCCTTATATATGAACATTTTTCAAATGTACGGTGAATTTCTTCTCAAAACACAGGGAACAATATTTCCATATGCGATGAAATGTTTTCAAAAAAATGATGATTTTTCTAGATATATGTTTAATAGGAGTAATTCATAAAGACACGATGAATATTTGTTTTCAATACAAGACAGACATTTTTAATTTCGCACACACCGTCTTTGAAAAAAAAATCAAACTTTAAGAAAATTATAAGAGAATGCATAAGAAACTGACTAAAAATAAAAGAGGGAAGAAAAACTAATTGCAAAGAAAGGAAACAAAAGGCGTGAAAAAAGATAGTGGCCGTTAATGGCTCGCGCATGGCCGGCCTACTCAAGGGCGCTGTGGGTGTTTCCGCTCCTATACGACGCAAGGAGCGTCATAGGAGCAGCCATATTTTTCGTTGCTGCCCTGTTGAGTGTGGCACTAATTTGAGGTTTTGCTCTTTTATTTGCAGATTCAGACCAAGGCTGTCGCTACATATGTGTGCCTGTTTGTTTGACGGTCGAGCCCGTATGTTTATCTCACAACAAAGGACCAAGTACGTTACGCCGCAGCATCCATTTCTCGATTTTCAGTTCTTGTTCTTTGTGCTGGTATCATTAGGCAATGCAACTTGAACTTGAAGTTAGAGCCTTTTCACGTGGCATCCACTTGGACAAGCCATAGACGACAAGTGGGAGGACGTTGGTTTTGTTTGTTTAGATCAGCAGCTAGCAACTATTGTAATTGAAAACTTTGAGCGCTACACGAGGTCTATTGCAACTTGCATACTATTATTTGTTTAGGTTTTGTTTGTACTTTGTACGTAGGTTTTCATTTACAATGCCGGACCCCATCCGATGGACTTTGGCACCATCTCCAGGTTGCCTACTTGTAATCTAGCACGGGGCATCTGCTTTATTAGGATAAGATCGAGGAGGTAAGGTAAGCGGAAAAGACGCTTGTCCTAAAAAGTATCTATGTCTGTTATGTTAGGGCATGTACAATGATGCTATCTTAGAAGTGACACGTAGGATAAATGATGAGGTGGAGAAAAGAGAACTCGTAAGAAATGACTTGTCTTCTCTTATTTAAAAAAAGACAAGAGATGATCTCTTAACACAATATGTCTCACCACGTTTTAGGAATAGCTAGTTATTAAAGATAAGGCTAAGAAATAATCCACTGCAGACATTTTTTTGTCATTTCTAAATTACATGCAAAACTTAAGATAAAACTATCTTATCAACCGTTGTACATACTCTAAGTAGTGGCATCACACACATGGACCAGTTCACACATGCAATGTCGGATTGGTTTATTCATTCGAGGCCGTGGGGTGGGGCGATGCGGGGCGCTCGTCCTGGAGTTCGGAGTACCCTCCAAATTTTCTAATAGAAAATTTTCCCGTTGCTCCAAACCAACGAGCCTAAGCTGATTACCGTTGTTAATCATATGTGCTGTTTAATGCTAATCTTTTCTAGGTGACTGTTTAATGCTTATCAGTAATAGGAGAGCATATAGCAAAGAAATAGTTAACGTTTTTGCTTTGAGTTTCAGAACAGATTATTAAAAAATATACGGTGGTTTATAATTGGTTTCTCTGTTCTCAGACATCAAGAGCCGTGAAGCCGACTCAAATTTTAAAATCAAACGGATCATGTGGCCTGTCCTGTGATTAGACTTTCTTAACCAATCAATGGTGCCATCCCAATCTCAGATCTGGTATCGGTCCTTGTTCCCCATAACTTCAACCGAGATAAACTTGTGCAGTATCTTAATCTAAGCTTGGTCTCGGTCCGTCTTCATCTCGCCCGTTAAAGGGTCACCCCGCTTATTCTTATATCGTCTCGCTCCCATTGCATCGTGTTTGCAGGTCTTCTTCTCCGCTTCTCTGAGGCATTCCAGATTGCATCGCGTTTGCAGGTCTTCTTCCCCTCTTCTCCAGGTAAGTGCCTTGACAACTGCTCTGTTTTCAGGAGTGCTGACAAGTCATCGCATTTCAGTTGTATAGTATGTGCAACTATAACAAATCTGCATTCATTGGGCAACATCTGTCTATGATCTCTGTAGGATTAGATCTGATATCATTACTCGTCGTATAAATGTATGCAGTCTGTCCTGCGCTTCCTTGTTACTAGGATTCTTATTTTCAAGTAAAACAAATAAACATACACGCTTTCTCTGACGCAATGGATCTTTGAACCAGAAACAGTAGCATGTGGACCAAAGAACATCAAACAAGCGGCGATGATGACCCAAGTATGCTATCATACGAATTGATAAAACATATTACAAATAATTTCGACAAGGAGCGAATACTTGGGAGTGGTAAATTCGGAACGACTTACAAGGTATGCGTATGACTATGTTTCGCTTTAAGCTGCAATCAATGTCAGCGGTACTGTAACAATACAGATTGAGTGTCTACGGTCTAAACAAAAAAGTTCACAGTTTCATAGACAAATTTGGCAGGTCATATATATTTGGTGACAATTACTAAATTACAAGTTTTAGAGTGGTTGGGCTTTTTTAGAACCGTTCGTTGATGTCGATCTAACGGCAGACAAATACGAAGTACTGGGTAGTACTTCGATAAAAGTACGCGAAAGTACTAAAACGAGTGGGGCCGGTACTCGTGACAAGGTGGGGACGCGTTTTAATCTAGGGGCAGTTTAGTCCTAGGAAAATTTGCACGCGCCGCCCCTCTCGTTGAATGCATAACCGCCGCCATGGTGCTACACATTCCACAACTACTCATCGGCGGCCATCTCCTCCCTCTCCTCCAAGTCCACCGCAGTCATCTCCTCCTTCTTGCCGCTGCAACTTCGCTCCACTCAGGCAACCCCCCCCCCCTCTTCCACGGCAGATCGAGCTGATGGCCGGCGGCGAGAACACCAACTTCGTGCAGATCACCGACGGCGACCAGGTCAAGTTGGCCAGGTTGAGGGAGATCCGTTCTTAGTTTGACAACACAAGGCAGATGAGCTGGACGGCAATGGCCACTCTCAAGAATTTGACGAAGAAGGAGAGAGCAAAGCTTTGCCCCCCGCCCGCACAATCGATTCACAAGATCGAGATCCTCCTCTGGGCGATGGAGCAGGCCAATTCGTCCAGCGAGTGGACCAGGCGGAGGTGGTGGGCGTTCAGATCCAGGGTAGAGCATTCACTGGATCAGGAACCCACCGTGCACGAGGTGCCGTCGCAGATTATGCAGCCTCCAACCGAGTCACCGGAGACTCCGAAGCGCAAGATGAGGAGGACAGTGGTCGCGACCTCGCTTCCCCGCCGTTCTCCACGCTTCCCTCGCCGCTCTCCCCGTCTGAACGGCGGCGGTAGCTATGTTTAGAGTAAGCTTCCCCACTCCTCATCTTCCTACTGCTCGTGCTTACATCGTGGTGATACTGATCGTAATAGCTCAGAAAGGGAATGCTAGATGGCATTTTAATCTCAATGAATTGCATAAATATTTGAGTATATGGATTTGGAGGATGAATTATGATGTATGTGAACCCTAGACATCATATGAACCCTAGGAAAAATTAGTAATGTTCTAGTGCTAGACACTGACATATTTCGGTACACACCGGTAGGCACTAAAATATTTGGGAACTGCCCTAGGCAAAATTTGTAATGTTGTAGTGGTGGACACTGAAATATTTCAGTACACACTGGTAGGCACTGAAATATTTCGGTACTGCCCTAGGCAAAATTTGTAATGTTCTAGTGGTAGACACTGAAATATTTTGGTACACACCGGTAGGCACCGAAATATTTCGTTACTACAATTTCAGTACACACCGATGCACACTGAATTATTTCACTACTGCAGTTTCAGTACACACCGGTACACACTGAAATATTTTGGTACTGCAAATTCTATACAAAATTGGCATTTTGTCATTTATTTGTGAATTAATCCATGCATCATATGGCCTAACTTTGTACATGAGTTTGGGTCAATTTCATGTCTATTTATTATTAAAATTATTGTCATGCCATGAAACACAAGACAAGTCACTGACCCAAGCTTGCAAAGATGCCATATCAGTGTTGCTGATATGAATATGCATGTTTTCACCAAGTCTTGTGTCTGAATTAAAACTGAGCATTTTTTCTTGATGGTATCCATGGATCTATAACTCCTATGAATTTGCTTAGGTTGGATGTTTTGTTCTACATCATTTGTACTAGCATTCCATGCGATTAGATGCCATGACAAGACCCCTGGCATATTTATTTTCTTGCCTCCATCATCCCATGTGTGTTTTGCAGGAAGAAACCTAGAGTTCACCAGGCTGGCTGAAGTTATGAGGCTGGGAGGCTGATAGTGCTGCTACTGGCTGATCCTTCTTCTTTCAGCTTTTGTTCGTCCTTTCTCAAGCCATTGGACCAGGGCTAGTTCCCTATGTGCTGTTAATGTATTATGTAGTTCCTTCGAATTTGTAGTATTAGTTAGTTTGAATGTGGAAGTACCTTAATTTTTAGGAACGAAATGTTGCTATGTATGACCAAGGGTTTGATACCTTAATCTTTGGATATT
This sequence comes from Triticum aestivum, assembly GCF_018294505.1. Taxonomy (NCBI): domain Eukaryota; kingdom Viridiplantae; phylum Streptophyta; class Magnoliopsida; order Poales; family Poaceae; genus Triticum; species Triticum aestivum. The sequence goes on along the minus strand of NW_025235085.1, from coordinate 918 downwards.
TAGTTATGTGAACTGTTGGATGTGGCGCACAACGAAACGCCTCTACCATTGATACTAGTTAAACATTTCGGTCCAATTAGAGACCAGCCACTACCATATAGAATAGTTAGCATTTCATACTACAACCTGGCACGTAGAAAACATCACGCAGTGGAATAATCCCAGCGAGTAGACCATTAATTACCGAAAACATCACAACATGTCAGAAGTGTTTTAAGCATTTTATCGTTGCAAAAACCTTAGAAAATCCATACAGAAAAAACCGCTTTATTTTAAGCCGTTGTGTGGATGACAAGGGGACCCACTTGTGAGACCGATAGCAATTGATGGCAAACCGCCTCCGCCTGCATGACCGCCACATCCCCACGTGGAATGGGGACGGCCGGGTGGGTGTGTCAAGTCAAATCGGCACCCGCGGCGCCTCGGTAACTCCAAGAGGCAGGAGCAGTGCATTTCTTCCCCAAATCGGGTAGAAAACCCTCGTCCTCTCCCGAACCCCCCCACCCTCTCTTCCTTCCTCACCACCTCACCACCCTCTCCTCCTTCCTGACCACACTCCTCCCTTCCTACGCCTCCCTCCTCCTGTCTTCAACTGACGATGAAACGCAGGCGTGAAGATGCGGCGGACGAGCCGGAGGCAACCATCGGAGCAGAGCAGTCTGCTGCCGTCGCTGCAGCCGTGGGTGGAGCGGCTGAGTCCGCCGTAGCGGCGAAAGCTGGCGGTGCAGCGACCGATGTGCCTGCTCCCGCTGCCATCGCAGCCGTCGAGGCACCCGTCGACGAGCACAAGGTCGGGGAAGATCTGGAGGAGGAGGAGATGAGAAGGCTTAAGCGCCAGGTGCATGACGAAATCGATGAGCTCTACGAGGAGAACGCCATAAAGGAGTTTGACCTAGATTGTAGGAAGGGCAGCGACTT
>NW_025235084.1:0-6489 GCF_018294505.1 Triticum aestivum | reverse complement strand
TATTTCTCACACACATATGTTAGTGCATAACAATATGGATTATGTGTATTATATTTGCCACCACAACTGAGGGAATTAATTTCATGTAAATCGGCCAGCCACAGCTCCAACAATACGCGGAGGAGGTGGGCCGGGTCGGAGTCGGCGCCGTCCGGCGCGGGCCACGGGCCCGCTTCCAAGTGCGTCTGCACGCCGGCCACCCACGCCGGGTCCTTCAAGTGCCGCTTTCACCGCACCAACTTCCAGGGCCATGGCCACGGTCAGGGCCAGGAAAGCCGCCCTTCTTCGCCCCTTCACTGCCCGTGGCCAACGCGGTGCCGCGGCACCCGGCCTCGCCGTCCTCGTCCTCCGGCACCGTCGCCATCCAGTGACGCAGCCCAAGCATGGGTCTCGAGAATCAAGAACGTTCGACAATAGAGAGGGAAGGGAAGATCATATACATGTCATAAGAAAGAAAGTTTATTTACTGCTCCCTCGATGTATTGTTTCCTTTGTTTGTAAATTGATTACCATCCGTGAGTTAAGGCAAGGTTAATGTGATTGAGCAATTTTTCTGAAAATCAAATATTTGTTTTCTAATTAATGTGATTGAGTGATTTAAGGTAAGGTTAATTAATTTAGATTTGATCTTTAGATATTGTTTGTGATTGATTCTACATTACTAAATAACTTGCGCCGATATAGAAAGTTCCGATCTGTTCAGATTTCTTTCGTTGTGTGAGAGAGTGACGCGAAAATAAACCGATGAAGTGAGGGGAAGGGACGGAAAAAATATACGAAAAAAAGACAACGACGGTGGGAGAAGGTACCAAAAAAACCATGGGAGGTGGGATGAAAAAAAATCTGGAAGCGAGACTACCAACTGCTCCATTAGGAGTAGAGATTGATTTTTCTTTTGGTTTTTGGATTTTCAACGGAGTTATTATTTTGATTTAATTTCGGTTTCTTTCCTTGTTTGTTGGTTTACATTTCCCCCTTTTGGCCGTTTAACCTTTTTTAAAAATTCATTTACAAGAATCTACTTTTCCTTATATATGAACATTTTTCAAATGTACGGTGAATTTCTTCTCAAAACACAGGGAACAATATTTCCATATGCGATGAAATGTTTTCAAAAAAATGATGATTTTTCTAGATATATGTTTAATAGGAGTAATTCATAAAGACACGATGAATATTTGTTTTCAATACAAGACAGACATTTTTAATTTCGCACACACCGTCTTTGAAAAAAAAATCAAACTTTAAGAAAATTATAAGAGAATGCATAAGAAACTGACTAAAAATAAAAGAGGGAAGAAAAACTAATTGCAAAGAAAGGAAACAAAAGGCGTGAAAAAAGATAGTGGCCGTTAATGGCTCGCGCATGGCCGGCCTACTCAAGGGCGCTGTGGGTGTTTCCGCTCCTATACGACGCAAGGAGCGTCATAGGAGCAGCCATATTTTTCGTTGCTGCCCTGTTGAGTGTGGCACTAATTTGAGGTTTTGCTCTTTTATTTGCAGATTCAGACCAAGGCTGTCGCTACATATGTGTGCCTGTTTGTTTGACGGTCGAGCCCGTATGTTTATCTCACAACAAAGGACCAAGTACGTTACGCCGCAGCATCCATTTCTCGATTTTCAGTTCTTGTTCTTTGTGCTGGTATCATTAGGCAATGCAACTTGAACTTGAAGTTAGAGCCTTTTCACGTGGCATCCACTTGGACAAGCCATAGACGACAAGTGGGAGGACGTTGGTTTTGTTTGTTTAGATCAGCAGCTAGCAACTATTGTAATTGAAAACTTTGAGCGCTACACGAGGTCTATTGCAACTTGCATACTATTATTTGTTTAGGTTTTGTTTGTACTTTGTACGTAGGTTTTCATTTACAATGCCGGACCCCATCCGATGGACTTTGGCACCATCTCCAGGTTGCCTACTTGTAATCTAGCACGGGGCATCTGCTTTATTAGGATAAGATCGAGGAGGTAAGGTAAGCGGAAAAGACGCTTGTCCTAAAAAGTATCTATGTCTGTTATGTTAGGGCATGTACAATGATGCTATCTTAGAAGTGACACGTAGGATAAATGATGAGGTGGAGAAAAGAGAACTCGTAAGAAATGACTTGTCTTCTCTTATTTAAAAAAAGACAAGAGATGATCTCTTAACACAATATGTCTCACCACGTTTTAGGAATAGCTAGTTATTAAAGATAAGGCTAAGAAATAATCCACTGCAGACATTTTTTTGTCATTTCTAAATTACATGCAAAACTTAAGATAAAACTATCTTATCAACCGTTGTACATACTCTAAGTAGTGGCATCACACACATGGACCAGTTCACACATGCAATGTCGGATTGGTTTATTCATTCGAGGCCGTGGGGTGGGGCGATGCGGGGCGCTCGTCCTGGAGTTCGGAGTACCCTCCAAATTTTCTAATAGAAAATTTTCCCGTTGCTCCAAACCAACGAGCCTAAGCTGATTACCGTTGTTAATCATATGTGCTGTTTAATGCTAATCTTTTCTAGGTGACTGTTTAATGCTTATCAGTAATAGGAGAGCATATAGCAAAGAAATAGTTAACGTTTTTGCTTTGAGTTTCAGAACAGATTATTAAAAAATATACGGTGGTTTATAATTGGTTTCTCTGTTCTCAGACATCAAGAGCCGTGAAGCCGACTCAAATTTTAAAATCAAACGGATCATGTGGCCTGTCCTGTGATTAGACTTTCTTAACCAATCAATGGTGCCATCCCAATCTCAGATCTGGTATCGGTCCTTGTTCCCCATAACTTCAACCGAGATAAACTTGTGCAGTATCTTAATCTAAGCTTGGTCTCGGTCCGTCTTCATCTCGCCCGTTAAAGGGTCACCCCGCTTATTCTTATATCGTCTCGCTCCCATTGCATCGTGTTTGCAGGTCTTCTTCTCCGCTTCTCTGAGGCATTCCAGATTGCATCGCGTTTGCAGGTCTTCTTCCCCTCTTCTCCAGGTAAGTGCCTTGACAACTGCTCTGTTTTCAGGAGTGCTGACAAGTCATCGCATTTCAGTTGTATAGTATGTGCAACTATAACAAATCTGCATTCATTGGGCAACATCTGTCTATGATCTCTGTAGGATTAGATCTGATATCATTACTCGTCGTATAAATGTATGCAGTCTGTCCTGCGCTTCCTTGTTACTAGGATTCTTATTTTCAAGTAAAACAAATAAACATACACGCTTTCTCTGACGCAATGGATCTTTGAACCAGAAACAGTAGCATGTGGACCAAAGAACATCAAACAAGCGGCGATGATGACCCAAGTATGCTATCATACGAATTGATAAAACATATTACAAATAATTTCGACAAGGAGCGAATACTTGGGAGTGGTAAATTCGGAACGACTTACAAGGTATGCGTATGACTATGTTTCGCTTTAAGCTGCAATCAATGTCAGCGGTACTGTAACAATACAGATTGAGTGTCTACGGTCTAAACAAAAAAGTTCACAGTTTCATAGACAAATTTGGCAGGTCATATATATTTGGTGACAATTACTAAATTACAAGTTTTAGAGTGGTTGGGCTTTTTTAGAACCGTTCGTTGATGTCGATCTAACGGCAGACAAATACGAAGTACTGGGTAGTACTTCGATAAAAGTACGCGAAAGTACTAAAACGAGTGGGGCCGGTACTCGTGACAAGGTGGGGACGCGTTTTAATCTAGGGGCAGTTTAGTCCTAGGAAAATTTGCACGCGCCGCCCCTCTCGTTGAATGCATAACCGCCGCCATGGTGCTACACATTCCACAACTACTCATCGGCGGCCATCTCCTCCCTCTCCTCCAAGTCCACCGCAGTCATCTCCTCCTTCTTGCCGCTGCAACTTCGCTCCACTCAGGCAACCCCCCCCCCCTCTTCCACGGCAGATCGAGCTGATGGCCGGCGGCGAGAACACCAACTTCGTGCAGATCACCGACGGCGACCAGGTCAAGTTGGCCAGGTTGAGGGAGATCCGTTCTTAGTTTGACAACACAAGGCAGATGAGCTGGACGGCAATGGCCACTCTCAAGAATTTGACGAAGAAGGAGAGAGCAAAGCTTTGCCCCCCGCCCGCACAATCGATTCACAAGATCGAGATCCTCCTCTGGGCGATGGAGCAGGCCAATTCGTCCAGCGAGTGGACCAGGCGGAGGTGGTGGGCGTTCAGATCCAGGGTAGAGCATTCACTGGATCAGGAACCCACCGTGCACGAGGTGCCGTCGCAGATTATGCAGCCTCCAACCGAGTCACCGGAGACTCCGAAGCGCAAGATGAGGAGGACAGTGGTCGCGACCTCGCTTCCCCGCCGTTCTCCACGCTTCCCTCGCCGCTCTCCCCGTCTGAACGGCGGCGGTAGCTATGTTTAGAGTAAGCTTCCCCACTCCTCATCTTCCTACTGCTCGTGCTTACATCGTGGTGATACTGATCGTAATAGCTCAGAAAGGGAATGCTAGATGGCATTTTAATCTCAATGAATTGCATAAATATTTGAGTATATGGATTTGGAGGATGAATTATGATGTATGTGAACCCTAGACATCATATGAACCCTAGGAAAAATTAGTAATGTTCTAGTGCTAGACACTGACATATTTCGGTACACACCGGTAGGCACTAAAATATTTGGGAACTGCCCTAGGCAAAATTTGTAATGTTGTAGTGGTGGACACTGAAATATTTCAGTACACACTGGTAGGCACTGAAATATTTCGGTACTGCCCTAGGCAAAATTTGTAATGTTCTAGTGGTAGACACTGAAATATTTTGGTACACACCGGTAGGCACCGAAATATTTCGTTACTACAATTTCAGTACACACCGATGCACACTGAATTATTTCACTACTGCAGTTTCAGTACACACCGGTACACACTGAAATATTTTGGTACTGCAAATTCTATACAAAATTGGCATTTTGTCATTTATTTGTGAATTAATCCATGCATCATATGGCCTAACTTTGTACATGAGTTTGGGTCAATTTCATGTCTATTTATTGTTAAAATTATTGTCATGCCATGAAACACAAGACAAGTCACTGACCCAAGCTTGCAAAGATGCCATATCAGTGTTGCTGATATGAATATGCATGTTTTCACCAAGTCTTGTGTCTGAATTAAAACTGAGCATTTTTTCTTGATGGTATCCATGGATCTATAACTCCTATGAATTTGCTTAGGTTGGATGTTTTGTTCTACATCATTTGTACTAGCATTCCATGCGATTAGATGCCATGACAAGACCCCTGGCATATTTATTTTCTTGCCTCCATCATCCCATGTGTGTTTTGCAGGAAGAAACCTAGAGTTCACCAGGCTGGCTGAAGTTATGAGGCTGGGAGGCTGATAGTGCTGCTACTGGCTGATCCTTCTTCTTTCAGCTTTTGTTCGTCCTTTCTCAAGCCATTGGACCAGAGCTAGTTCCCTATGTGCTGTTAATGTATTATGTAGTTCCTTCGAATTTGTAGTATTAGTTAGTTTGAATGTGGAAGTACCTTAATTTTTAGGAACGAAATGTTGCTATGTATGACCAAGGGTTTGATACCTTAATCTTTGGATATTTAGTTATGTGAACTGTTGGATGTGGCGCACAACGAAACGCCTCTACCATTGATACTAGTTAAACATTTCGGTCCAATTAGAGACCAGCCACTACCATATAGAATAGTTAGCATTTCATACTACAACCTGGCACGTAGAAAACATCACGCAGTGGAATAATCCCAGCGAGTAGACCATTAATTACCGAAAACATCACAACATGTCAGAAGTGTTTTAAGCATTTTATCGTTGCAAAAACCTTAGAAAATCCATACAGAAAAAACCGCTTTATTTTAAGCCGTTGTGTGGATGACAAGGGGACCCACTTGTGAGACCGATAGCAATTGATGGCAAACCGCCTCCGCCTGCATGACCGCCACATCCCCACGTGGAATGGGGACGGCCGGGTGGGTGTGTCAAGTCAAATCGGCACCCGCGGCGCCTCGGTAACTCCAAGAGGCAGGAGCAGTGCATTTCTTCCCCAAATCGGGTAGAAAACCCTCGTCCTCTCCCGAACCCCCCCACCCTCTCTTCCTTCCTCACCACCTCACCACCCTCTCCTCCTTCCTGACCACACTCCTCCCTTCCTACGCCTCCCTCCTCCTGTCTTCAACTGACGATGAAACGCAGGCGTGAAGATGCGGCGGACGAGCCGGAGGCAACCATCGGAGCAGAGCAGTCTGCTGCCGTCGCTGCAGCCGTGGGTGGAGCGGCTGAGTCCGCCGTAGCGGCGAAAGCTGGCGGTGCAGCGACCGATGTGCCTGCTCCCGCTGCCATCGCAGCCGTCGAGGCACCCGTCGACGAGCACAAGGTCGGGGAAGATCTGGAGGAGGAGGAGATGAGAAGGCTTAAGCGCCAGGTGCATGACGAAATCGATGAGCTCTACGAGGAGAACGCCATAAAGGAGTTTGACCTAGATTGTAGGAAGGGCAGCGACTT
>NW_025235083.1:5923-6489 GCF_018294505.1 Triticum aestivum | reverse complement strand
ATTTCCGTGTCGGTAGTCAACACTTACAGTTTTGGCCGATGTTGGCCCGTTTCTTGGACTATTGCTCACTGTTTTGGGGTCCCGGAGTGATTCTATGATTAACAAACCCGGGATGCATTTACGTCGGTCATCAACACTCTGAGTTTTGGCTGATTTTGGCACGTTTCGTGGACTATTACTCACTATTTTGGGGTCCCGGAGTGATTTCCACGATTAACGACCCCAGGGTGCGTTTACCCGTCGGTCATCAACACTCACATTTTTGGTCGATTCTGGCCCGTTTCGTCGACTATTACTCACCATTTTGGGGTCCCAAAGCGATTTACATGGTTGTTGATCCCCAATGTGCACTTACGTGTCGGTCATCAACACTCACTGTTGTGGGCTCCCGGAGTGATTTCACGATTAACGAATCCCAGGATGCGTTTACGTGTCGGCCATCAACAATCACAGTTCTGGACGATTCTGGCCCGTTTCATGGACTATTACTCACTGTTTTGGGGTCCCGAAGTGATTTCCACGATTAACGTACCCCGGGGTGCGATTATGATTCGGTCATCAACACT
>NW_025235083.1:0-593 GCF_018294505.1 Triticum aestivum | reverse complement strand
GGAGTGATTCCGCGGTTAACAAACCTGGGGTGCGTTTACGTGTCGCTCATCAACACTCATAGTTTTGGCTGATTCTGGCCCGTGTCGTGGACTATTACTCACTGTTTTGGGGTCCCGGAGTGATTTCCACGATTAACAAACCCCGGGGTGCGTTTACGTGTCAGTCATCAACACTCATAGTTTTGGCTGATTTTGGCCCGTTTCGTGGACTATTACTCACTATTTTGGGGTCCTGGAGTGATTTCCCCAATTAACGTACCCTGGGGTGCGTTTACGTGTCGGTCAACAAAACTCATAGCTTTGGCCGATTATGGCCCGTTTCGTGGAGTATTACTCACTCTTTTGGGGGCCCGGTGTGATTTCCACGACTAACGAATCCCAGGATGCATTTACGTGTCGGCCATCAACACTCACAGTTTTTGCCGATTCTGGACCATTTGATGGACTATTACTCACTGTTTTGGGGTCCCGAGGTGACTTCCACGATTAACGAACCCCGGGGTGCAATTACGAGTCGGTCATCAACACTCACAGTTTTGGCCGATTCTGGCCCGTTTCATAGACTATTACTCACTGTTTTGGGGTCCCTGAGT
>NW_025235082.1:0-6492 GCF_018294505.1 Triticum aestivum | reverse complement strand
CTTCCGCTTAGCGATCTACAAGGGTATGTAGATGCACTCTCCTTCCCCTCGTTGCTGGTTTCTCCATAGATAGATCTTGGTGACACGTAGGAAAATTTTGAATTTCTGCTACGTTCCCCAACAGTGGCATCATGAGCTAGGTCTATTGCGTAGATTCTTTGCACGAGTAGAACACAAAGTAGTTGTGGGCGTTGATTTTGTTCAATATGCTTACCGTTACTAGTCCAATCTTGTTTCGACGGTATTGTGGGATGAAGCGGCCCGGACCGACCTTACACGTACTCTTACGTGAGACAGGTTCCACCGATCGACTGACATGCACTTGGTGCATAAGGTGGCTAGCGGGTGCCAGTCTCTCCCACTTTAGTCGGAACGGATTCGATGAAAAGGGTCCTTATGAAGGGTAAATAGCAATTGGCATATCACGTTGTGGTTTTGCGTAGGTAAGAAACGTTCTTGCTAGAAACCCATAGCAGCCACGTAAAACATGCAAACAACAATTAGAGGACGTCTAACTTGTTTTTGCAGGGTATGCTTTGTGATGTGATATGGCCAAGAAGAACGTGATGAATGATATGCGATGTATGAGATTGATCATGTTCTTGTAATAGGAATCACGACTTGCATGTCGATGAGTATGACAACCGGCAGGAGCCATAGGAGTTGTCTTTCTTTATTGTATGACCTGCGTGTCATTGAACAATGCCATGTAATTACTTTACTTTATTGCTAACCGGTAGCCATAGTAGTAGAAGTAATAGTTGGCTAGACAACTTCATGAAGACACGATGATGGAGATCATGGTGTCATGCCGGTGACGATGATGATCATGGAGCCCCGAAGATGGAGATCAAAAGGAGCAAAATGATATTGGCCATATCATGTCACTATTTGATTGCATGTGATGTTTATCATGTTTATGCATCTTGTTTACTTAGAACGACGGTAGTAAATAAGATGATCCCTTACAACAATTTCAACAAGTGTTCACCCCTAACTGTGCACCGTTGCTAAAGTTCGTCGCTTCTAAGCACCACGTGATGATCGAGTGTGATGGATTCTTACGTTCACATACAACGGGTGTAAGACAGATTTACACACGCGAAACACTTAGGGTTAACTTGACGAGCCTAACATGTACAGACATGGTCTCGGAACACAGAGACCGAAAGGTCGAGCATGAGTCGTATAGTAGATACGATCAACATGAAGATGTTCACCGATGATGACTAGTCCGTCTCACGTGATGATCGGACACGGCCTAGTTGACTCGGATCATGTAATCACTTAGATGACTAGAGGGATGTCTATCTGAGTGGGAGTTCATAAGATGAACTTAATTATCCTGAACATAGTCAAAAGACCTTTTGCAAATTATGTCATAAGCTCGCGCTTTGGTTCCACTGTTTAGATATGTTCCTAGAGAAAATATAGTTGAAAGTTGATAGTAGCGATTATGCGATCAGTAGAAAGCTTATGTCCTTAATGCACCGCTCAGTATGCTGAACCCCAAACGTCGTTTGTCGATGTTGCGAACATCGGACATACACATTTTGATAACTACGTGATAGTTCAGTTAAATGGTTTAAGTAGAGGCACCAAAGACGTTTTTCGAAACGTCGCGGAACATATGAGATGTTTCAAGGGCTGAAATTGGGATTTCAGGCTCGTGCCCACGTCAAGAGGTATAAGACCTCCAATGATTTTCTTAGCCTGCAAACTAAGGGAGAAAAGCTCAATCGTCGAGCTTGTGCTCAGATTGTCTGAGTACAACAAGCACTTGAATCGAGTGGGAGTTGATCTTCCAGATGAGATAGTGATGTTTCTCCAAAGTCATTGCCATCAAGCTGCTAGAGCTTCATGATGAACTATAACATATCAAGGATAGAGATGATGATCCTTGAGGTATTCGCGTTGTTTGACATCGTGAAAGTAGAAATCAAGAAGGAGCATCAATTGTTGATGGTTGGTGAAACCACTAGTTTCAAGAAGGGCAAGGGCAAGAAGGGATACTTCATGAAACGGCAAATCAGCTGCTGCTCTAGTGAAGAAACCCAAGGTTGAATCCCAAACCCGAGACTAAGTGCTTCTGTAATAAGGGGAACAGCCACTGGAGCGGAATTACCCTAGATACTTGGTAGATGAGAAGGCTGGCAAGGTCGATAGAAGTATATTGGATATACATTATGTTAATGTGTACTTTACTAGTACTCCTAGTAGCACCAGGGTATTACATACTGGTTCGGTTGCTAAGTGTTGGTAACTCGAAATAAAAGAGCTACGGAATAAACAGAGACTAGCTAAAGGTGAGCTGACGATATGTGTTGGAAGTGTTTCCAAGTTTGATGTGATCAAACATCGCACGCTCCCTCTACCATCAAGATTAGTATTAAACCTGAATAATTGTCATTTGGTGTTTGCGTTGAGCATAGACATGATTGGATTATGTCTATCGCAATACGGTTATTCATTTAAGGAGAATAATGGTTACTCTGTTTATTTGAATAATACCTTCAATGGTCTTGCACCTGAAACGAATGGTTTATTGAATCTTGATCGTAGTGATACACATTTTCATGCCAAAAGATATAAGATAGTAATGATAGTACCACTTGCTTGTGGCACTGCCATGTAAGTCATATTGGTATAAAACGCATGAAGAAGTTCCATGTTGATGGATCTTTGGACTCACTCGTTTTTTGAAAAGTTTGAGACATGCGAACCACGTCTATTAGTGTATACGCATGAAGAAACTCCATGCAGATGGATCGTTTGGACTCACTTGATTTTGAATCACTTGAGATATGCAAATCATACCACATGGGCAAGATGACTAAGAAGCCTCGTTTTCAGTAAGATGGAACAAGATAGCAACTTGTTGGAAGTAACACATTTTGATGTGTGCAGTCCAATGAGTGCTGAGGCATGCAGTGAATATCGTTATGTTCTTACTTCACAAGATGATTCGAGTAAATGTTGAGTATATTTACTTGATGAAACACAAGTCTGAATTATTGAATGGTTCAAGTAATTTCAGAGTGAAGTTGAAGATCATTGTGACAAGAGGATAAAATGTCTATGATATGATCATAGAGATGAGTATCTGAGTTACGAGGTTGGCACACAATCAAGACATTGTGGAGATTGTTTCACAACCAATACTGCCTGGAACATCATAGTGTGATGGTGTGTCCAAACATCATAACTGCACCCTATTGGACATGGTGCATACCATGATGTCTCTTGTCGAATTACCACTGTCGTTCATGGGTTAGGCATTAGAGACAACCGCACTCACTTTAATAGGGTACCACGTAATTCCGTTGAGATGACATCGTTTGGAGAAACCTAAGTTGTCGTTTCTTAAAAGTTTGGGGCTGCGACGCTTATGTGGAAAAGTTTCAGGTTGATAAGCTCGAACCCAAAGCGGATAAAATGCATCTTCATAGGACACCCAAAACAATTGGGTATACCTCCTAATTCAGATCCGAAAGCAATAGGGATTGTTTCTTGAATCGGGTCCTTTCTCGAGGGAAAGTTTGTCTCGAAGAATTGAGTGGGAGGATGGTGGAGACTTGATATGGTTATTGAACCATCACTACAACTAGTGTGTAGCAGGGCACAGGAAGTTGTTCCTGTGGGACCTACACCAATTGAAGTAGAAGCTTGTGATAGTGATCATGAAGTTTCGGATCAAGTCACTGCCGTACCTCGTAAGGTGACAAGGATGCGTACTACTTCAGAGTGGTACGGTAATCCTGTCTTGAAGGTCATGTTGCTAGACAACAATGAACCTACGAGCTATGGAGAAGTGATGGTGGGCCCAAATTCCGACAAATGGTTAGAAACCATGAAATCCGAGATAGGATCCATGTATCAGAACAAAGCATGGACTTTGGTGGACTTGCCCAATGATCGGCAAGCCATTGAGATAAATGGATCTTTAAGAATAAGACGGATGTGGACGGTAATGTCACTGTCTATGAAGCTCGACTTGTGGCGAAGAGTTTTTCACAAGTTCAAGGAGTTGACTACGATGAGATTTTCTCATCCGTAGCGATGCTTAAGTCTGTCGAAATCATGTTAGCATTAGCTGCATTTGTGAAATCTGGCAGATGGATGTCAAGACAAGTTTCCTTACCAGTTTTCGTAAGGAAAGGTTGTATGTGATACAATCAGAAAAGTTTTGTCGATCCTAAGGATGCTAAAAGGTATGCAAAGCTCCAGCAATCCTTCTAAGGACTGGAGTAAGCATCTCGGAGTTGGAATGTACACTTTGATGAGATGATCAAAGATTTTGGGTTTGTACAAAGTTTATGAGAAACTTGTATTTCCAAAGAAGTGAGTGGGAGCACTATAGAATTTCTGATGAGTATATGTTCTTGACATATTGTTGATCAGAAATGATGTAGAATTTCTGGAAAGCATATAGGGTTATTTGAAAGGTGTTTTTCAATAGAAAACATGGTTTAAGCTACTTGAACATTGAGCATCAAGATCTATGAGGATAGATCAAAACGCTTAATGGTACTTTCAAATGAGCACATACCTTGACATGATCTTGAAGGTGTTCAAGATGAATCAGTCAAAGAAGGAGTTCTTGCCTGAGTTGTAAGGTATGAAGTTAAGAGTTAAAGCTCGACCACGGCAGAAGAGAGAGAAAGGACGAAGGTCGTCCCCTATGCTTCAGACGTAGGCTCTATAGTATGCTATGCTGTGTACCGCACCGGAAGTGTGCCTTGCCATGAGTCAGTCAAGGGGTACAAGAATGATCTAGGAATGGATCATTGGACAGCGGTCAAAATTGTCCTTGGAGTAAATAAGGACATGTTTCTCGATTATGGAGGTGATAAAGAGTTCGGCGTAAAGGTTTATGTCGATGCAAGCTTTAACACCTATCCGAATAACTCTAAGTAGCAAACCGGATACGTATAGTGGAGCAACCATTTGGAATAGCTCCAAGTGGAGCGTGGAAGCAGCATTTACAATATGACCTAGATATTTGCGAAGTACACACGGATCTGAATGTTGCAGACCCATTGACTAAAACCTCTCTTACAAGCAAAACATGATCAAACCCCAGAACTCATTGAGTCTTAATCACATGATGATGTGAACTACTAAACTCTTTGGATGTTGGTCACATGGCGATGTGACCTGTGAGTGTTAATCACATGGCGATGTGAACTAGATTATTGACTCTAGTGCAAGTGGGAGACTGTTGGAAATATGCCCTAGAGGCAATAATAAATAAGTTATTATTATATTTCCTTGTTCATGATAATCGTTTATTATCCATGCTATAATTGTATTGATAGGAAACTCAGATACATGTGTGGATACATAGACAACACCATGTCCCTAGTAAGCCTCTAGTTGAATAGCTCGTTGATCAATAGATGGTTACAGTTTCCTAACCATGGACATTGGATGTCATTGATAACGGGATCACATCATTAGGAGAATGATGTGATGGACAAGACCCAATCCTAAGCCTAGCATAGAGATCGTGTAGTTCGTATGCTAAAGCTTTTCTAATGTCAAGTATCTTTTCCTTAGACCATGAGATTGTGCAACTCCCGGATACCGTAGGAATGCTTTGGGTGTACCAAACGTCACAACGTAACTGGGTGGCTATAAAGGTGCACTACAGGTATCTCGAAAGTGTCTGTTGGGTTGGCACGAATCGAGACTGGGATTTGTCACTCCGTGTAAACGGAGAGGTATCTCTGGGCCCACTCGGTAGGACATCATCATAATGTGCAAAATGTGACCAAGGGGTTGATCACGGGATGATGTGTTACGGAACGAGTAAAGAGACTTGCCGGTAACGAGATTGAACAAGGTATCGGTATACCGACGATCGAATCTCGGGCAAGTACAATACCGTTAGACAAAGGGAATTGTATATGGGATTGATTGAGTCCTTGACATCGTGGTTCATCCGATGCGATCATCGTGGAACATGTGGGAGCCAACATGGGTATCCAGATCCCGCTGTTGGTTATTGACCGGAGAACGTCTCGGTCATGTCTGCATGGTTCCCGAACCCGTAGGGTCTACACACTTAAGGTTCGATGACGCTAGGGTTATAAAGGAAGTTTGTATGTGATTACCGAATGTTGTTCGGAGTCCCGAATGAGATCCCGGACATCACGAGGAGTTCCGGAATGGTCCGGAGGTAAAGATTTATATATGGGAAGTCCTGTTTTGGTCACCGGAAAAGTTTCGGGTTTTATCGGTAACGTACCGGGACCACCGGGCGGGTCCCGGGGGTCCACCAAGTGGGGCCACCGGCCCCGGAGGCTTGCATGGGCCTAGAGTGGAAAGGGACCAGCCCTAGAGTGGGCTGGTGCGCCTCCCACCCTTGCCCAAGGCGCAGCTAGGAGGGGAGAGGGGAAACCCTTGGTGCAGATGGGCCTATAGGCCCACCCTAGGGCGCGCCCCCTCTGTCCCCCTCTTGGCCGCCCCCTCCAAGTCCCATCTAGGGCT
>NW_025235081.1:0-6492 GCF_018294505.1 Triticum aestivum | reverse complement strand
TAATGATTCTAATGTTCATGAGAATATGATGCTGCCTAAATTGGATACATTTGTTTTGCTTACAAATGAAGGGCCTAGCTTTGAGAAGGATGAACATTGGAGCAAGAACAAGCATGGAGATGATGGCATGCGCATGGGGAACAAGAACGGAGTTACAAGTGATGATTTCAGGACATTGAAGCCACCATAATGCGTGCATGAAGCCTTGGACGAAATATACAAGATGCTACTTCATAACTTTCGTCCAGAGGCTATTCTAGGTGCTGCGTCACCTTATTATTGGGCCAGGCCCATGTAATTTCGAAATACATAAGTATAGGCTGTTTTTAGAGTCCGTATGTGTGGGGAAACAAGAGATAGGGTTGGTTTCGGACCCCTTCCTCAAGGGCCACGAAATTCCCCCCTCTTCCTCCATATATACAGCCCTTAGGGCGTCGTTTAGACTTTGGGTTTTGTTTAGATTAAAAGTTCGCCATAGCTGCAACTTCGCGTACTTCGTTTGTGTTCAGCGACCACACAAAGACGTCACAGAACTCCACCTTGATCAATAAAGCTTTCATCTTATATTCGCAATATCCAGATTGCAATCTCAGTTTCTTGCTTGTTCTTCGTTTGCTCGCAGGAAACAGACCCTCGTGGTCAGGTTGATCGTGCTCCGGCGTGGTCGATAACCTCTCGGAGTTGGTTTAGCGATTGCTAAGGCGCGACGTCCTCGCACGTTCGTAGTCGGATCGTCAAAGTCGACTTCCACCAAAGCGATATCCATCATCTCATCGAAAGACGGGACACCTTTGCCTCTATCACCTTTGTCTGGTCGCTGAACACAAACGAAGTACGCGAAGTTGCAGCTATGGCGAACTTTTAATCTAAACAAAACCCAAAGTCTAAACGACGCCCTAAGGGCTGTATATATGGAGGAAGAGGGGGGAATTTCGTGGCCCTTGAGGAAGGGGTCCGAAACCAACCCTATCTCTTGTTTCCCCACACATACGGACTCTAAAAACAACCTATACTTATGTATTTCGAAATTACATGGGCCTGGCCCAATAATAAGGTGACGCAGCACCTAGAATAGCCTCTGGACGAAAGTTATGAAGTAGCATCTTGTATATTTCGTCCAAGGCTTCATGCACGCATTATGGTGGCTTCAACGTCCTGAAATCATCACTTGTAACTCTGTTCTTGTTCCCCATGCGCATGCCATCATCTCCATGCTTGTTCTTGCTCCAATGTTCATCCTTCTCCAAGCTAGGCCCTTCATTTGTAAGCAAAACAAATGTATCCAATTTAGGCAGCATCATATTCTCATGAACATTAGAATCATTACCAAGAAACGAAAGTACCTGGTAATTTAATTGGCGTGCGCGAGCTCTAGTAATTGGTCCAGTATGTATAGCAGCAGGGGCTGTGGGTGTAACAATGGTATTGATGTCCTCATCATCCTCCCCTTCTTGAAATGAAGTCGTCCTCGACGGAAGCTCATCTCCCTCAACCAAATAAGGCTTCAAATATGCAATGTTAAAAGTGGGACTAACCCCAAAATCTGCAGGCACCTCAAGTTTATATGCATTATCATTTATTTTCTCTAACACCTTAAAAGGACCATCAGCACGTGGCATTAGCTTTGATTTGCGCAAATCAGGAAATCTATCCTTACGCAAATGAAACCAAACAAGATCTCCAGGTGCAAACACAACATGTTTTCTACCCTTATCTCCAGCAAGTTTATATTTAGCATTCATACGCTCAATGTTTTCCTTAGTTAACTCATGCATTTTTAAGATCAATTCAACACGTTGTTTAGCATCAAAATTAACCTTCTCCGAAGATGGAAGAGGCAACAAATCAATAGGTGCACGAGGTAGGAAACCATACACAATTTCAAAAGGGCACATCTTAGTAGTAGAATGCAATGAACGATTATAAGCAAACTCAATATGAGGCAAGCATTCTTCCCACATTTTCTTATTATTCTTCAAAACAGCCCTAAGCATAGTAGACAATGTTCTATTGACTACTTCAGTTTGTCCATCAGTTTGGGGGTGACAAGTAGTACTAAAAAGCAGTTTAGTCCCCAACTTAGCCCATAAACATCTCCAAAAGTGGCTAAGAAATTTAGTATCATGATCTGAAACAATAGTATTTGGCACACCATGCAAGCGAATAATTTCACGAAAGAACAAATCAGCAACATTAACAGCATCATCGCTTTTATGACATGGTATAAAGTGTGCCATTTTCGAGAATCTATCCACGACAACAAATATGCTATCCCTCCCCTTCTTTGTTCGAGGTAAACCTAAAACAAAGTCCATAGATATATCCTCCCAAGGAACACTAGGTGTAGGCAAAGGCATATATAAACCATGAGGATTGAGTCGTGACTTAGCTTTTTGACATGTAGTGCAGCGAGCATCAAAACGCTCAACATCCCGTCTCATCTTTGGCCAAAAGAAATGTGTAGCAAGTACGTCCTCCGTCTTCTTCACGCCAAAGTGTCCCATTAATCCTCCTCCATGCGCCTCCTGCAACAACAAAAGACGAAGAGAGCTAGCTGGAATGCATAGATTGTTAGCACGGAACACAAATCCATCATTAACGACAAACTTGTTCCAGGTTCTTCCTTCTTTACAATTCTGCAATACATCTTTAAAATCAGCATCATGCACATATTGATCTTTGATGGTCTCCAAACCAAATATTTTGAAGTCAAGTTGTGAAAGCATAGTATAGCGACGAGACAATGCATCAGCAATAACATTTTCTTTACCCTTCTTGTGTTTAATGACATAAGGGAAAGTTTCAATGAATTCAACCCATTTAGCATGTCTATGATTCAGTTTAGCTTGACTTTTAATATGTTTCAAAGATTCATGATCAGAATGTATAACAAATTCTTTGGGCCATAAATAATGTTGCCATGTTTCTAACGTCCGAACAAGAGCATATAGTTCTTTATCATAAGTAGAATAATTCAGACTAGGCCCACTCAATTTTTCAGAAAAGTATGCAACAGGTTTGCCATCTTGTAATAACACACCTCCTAATCCAATTCCACTAGCATCACATTCAAGCTCAAAAGTCTTATTAAAATCAGGAAGTTGGAGTAAAGGAGCATGTGTCAACTTATCTTTCAATACCGTGAAGGCTTCTTCCTGTGCGGTACCCCAAACAAAAGGCACATCCTTCTTTGTAAGCTCATTGAGAGGTGCAGCAATGGTGCTAAAATCTCTCACAAAACGCCTATAGAAACCAGCGAGTCCAAGAAAACTCCGCACTTGTGTGACCGTTTTGGGCTGCGGCCAACTCTCAATAGCTTCAATCTTGGCTTTATCAACTTCAATTCCCTGTGGAGTAACAACATAGCCAAGAAAAGATACTCGGTCGGTGCAAAAGGTGCACTTCCCAAGGTTACCAAACAAACGTGCATCACGTAGAGCAATAAAAACAGCACGTAAATGTTCCAAATGTTCTTCCAAAGATTTGCTATAAATCAGTATATCATCAAAATAGACTACCACAAATCGTCCAATGAAAGCACGTAAAACTTCGTTCATTAGTCTCATGAAAGTACTAGGTGCATTAGTTAACCCAAAAGGCATGACTAACCACTCATATAAACCAAACTTAGTTTTAAATGCAGTTTTCCATTCATCTCCCAATTTCATACAAATTTGATGGTATCCACTACGCAAATCAACTTTGGAGAATATTGTAGAGCCACTCAATTCATCAAGCATATCATCTAGCCTAGGAATAGGATGACGATAACGACTAGTAATATTATTAATGCCTCTACAATCAACACACATACGCGACGTACCATCCTTTTTAGGCACTAGTATAATAGGAACAGCACAAGGACTAAGAGATTCGCGTATATAACCTTTGTCGAGCAGCTCCTGTACTTGACGCATAATCTCCTTCGTCTCCTCTGGATTGGTACGGTATGGTGCACGGTTGGGTAGAGATGCACCGGGAATTAAGTCAATTTGATGCTCAATCCCTCGAATAGGTGGTAATCCCGGTGGCACGTCTTGTGGGAAGACGTCAGCGAACTCGTGCAAAATGTTAGTGACAGCAGGGGACAAAGAGGAAGGCACGTCCTCGAATGAAAATAATGCCTCTTTGCACACAAAAGCATAGCAAACAGATTTGCTGAAATCTAGTTCATCAATATCAGATTTTGTGGCAAGTAAACATGCACTTTTCAATTTAATTTCAGAAACAACACTAGATGGTTTATTATTAGGTTTCATTTGTTGCTCAAATTCCTTTGCCACAATCTGATTTTCACTCTTATTTTTCTCCTGTTTTGCTTTATTAGCTCTATTAATGTCATCTTTCAAAATGGAATCAGGAGTCATAGGAAGCAAAGTAATATTTTTATCCTTATGAACAAGAGTATACTGATTGTTTCTACCATGGTGTACAAAATTTTTATCAAATTGCCATGGTCTACCTAGTAATAAGGAACATGCTTGCATGGGTACCACATCACAATCAACATAATCAGCATATGTAGAGATACTAAAATGCACACGAACAGTACGTGTTACCTTAACCTTGCCGCTGTTGTTGAACCATTGGATGTAGTAAGGATGTGGATGTGGTCTTGTGGTGAGAGATAGCTTCTCCACCATCTCCATGCTAGCCAAGTTGTTACAGCTCCCTCCATCTATGATGACGCGAACAGAACATTCCTTCACAACTCCCTTTGTATGGAACAAATTATGCCTCTGATTTTGCTCTGCTTGTGTGACCTGCACACTCAAAACGCGTTGAGCAACTAAACATTCATACCTGTCAGCGTCTTCAGGAGCCATGTATTGCGTCTCATCTTCAGAATCATCTCCACCATGTTCTTCACGTGTAATAAGAGCCAAAGTCTCCTCATCATAGTCACTAGCGGACTCATACCCACCATCCTCAGTAGCAATCATGACACGCTGAGATTTGCATTCTCTCGCAAAATGTCCTCTTCCCTTACAACGACGACAAATAATATCACTTGTGTGCCCTGTCGATGCCATGGAAGAAGAAGAGCTCTGCGCAGGCCCGGCAGGTGTGCTCTTGGCAGAGAGTGGTGGTTGTGCCTGCTTTCTTGTATCACGGCTGGAGGTGGCACCTGATGGAGGTGATGGTGAAGTGGAAGTAGAAGATGCACGCGGTGTCCATGATGAAGGTCGACCTGCAGAAAAGTTAGTTCGCGCCAATGGCTGTCGATCCTGCACTTCACGTTCAGCTTTACAAGCAAGATGGAATAAACGAGTGATATTATTATAATCCTTATACTCTAGAATGGTCTGAATCTCTTTATTTAATCCACCCATAAAACGTGCAAGCATAGCTTCATTCTCCTCAACAATACCACATCTAATCATGCTAGTTTGTAATTCCTGATAATATTCTTCTACAGAATTTTTCCCTTGTCTTAAACGCTGCAATTTTTGAAGTAATTCACGTTGATAATATGGTGGAACCCAACGAGTACGCATAGCAGTTTTCAAAGCAGCCCAAGTAGCTGGAACAGGATATAATCTACAATGTTCAGACCACCAAACACATGCAAAGCTAGTGAAAGCACAAACAGCAGCAGGAACACGTCTCTCCTCAGGATATTGTAAACATGTAAATCGTTGTTCAGTTTCTAACTCCCAAGTAAGATATATATCAGGAACATATCTACCCTCAAATGGTGGAATATTCAATTTCAGTTTAGGGAGATGGTCATGATCTCGTACCTGAGGTGGTGGTGCCGGCCTACCGTTGCGAATATATACCTGAGGTCGACCTGCTGGTGGTGGTGCTGGTGGCTGCACGTAGTTCTGATTTTGATGAACCTCATCCTCATAATCGCCCGCATAATCGTCATCCTCCTCAGCCGCCGCAGGAGCAGGAGCCAAAGAAGCATCAACAGTAGGTGCAGCAGCACCCGAATTTTGACCAGTCTCAATTGGAACGCGCTGTGCCCGTCCCACTTGATTTGGAAGGCGGCGTTGGAGATGTTGTTGTTGTTGTTGTAGAGGTGCGACATGTGCAGCCGGTGGTGGTTGGGGAAGACGCTTGAGTAATTCAGTAAACTTGTTATCCAGCTTTGTCTCGAACGACTTCTCCACGGCATCTATCTTCTCCATAGCCTCTTCAAATCTGTTTAGCACATCTCCCACCTGACCACTCATCATTTGCTGAAATTTATCATGCAACTCCTTGTTCGTCATGTTCTCCCAATCAGTCTCATCGGCTTGTGAACCTGCCATGGTTAGCAGCAATAGAAACACAAAAGAATATGATCCTGCAGACTACTAGAAGTGGTGGTGATGGTGGTGTGTCACAAAACCTTCAAGCGAATCTCAAATTCTTACCAGTTCTTACCCAGCAGCAGGTGGTGATCGGCAACCGTTGTAGTCAAAAACTCTCAAAGCTTGGATATAGCGATTACCAGGGAGAGTCAAACGCACGATGTAGACTTATGTGGAGCTGGGAAGGCTT
>NW_025235080.1:5916-6493 GCF_018294505.1 Triticum aestivum | reverse complement strand
TTTAGCTCCCTAAACAAATCGGTAAAGGACTGAAAAATAGCAAATGATGTCAGAACATGTTGGAAATTGATGACATTGCTTTGAATGATGCATACTGAATGCAAAAATAGGCTGGAGTTCAAATAAGTTTAAAAAACATTGAAGTGCCCATGTAACAGATGAGTTCTCGTCAGAAACCCTGATAGTCCGAAAGAGATTGTCCAGTTTGTACATGAGGTGCGTCCAGTTTTCGCCGTGACCCTCTCTACTCTTTTGCACATGCTATGCGGGCGAAATGATGATACCATGCCAAGTTCCAACATTTTCAGAGTTCATTTTGTAATGATTTTCAATTAGACCGTCATTTAGCTCCCTATACAAATCGGTAAATGACTGAAAAACAGCAAATGCTGTCAGAACGTGTTGGAAATTGATGACGTCACTTTGAATGAATCATACTGAACGCAAAAATAGGCTGGAGTTCAAATAAGTTTAAAAAACATTGAAGTGCCCGTGTAACAGATGAGGTCTTGTCCGAAACCTAGAGACTCCGAAAGAGATTGTCCAGTTTGTACGTGAGGTGCGTCCAGTTTTTGCC
>NW_025235080.1:5317-5847 GCF_018294505.1 Triticum aestivum | reverse complement strand
CAAATGCTGTCAGAACGTGTTGGAAATTGATGACGTCACTTTGAATTTATCATACTGAAGGCAAAAATAGGCTGGAGTTCAAATAAGTTTAAAAAACATTGAAGTGCCCGTGTAACAGATGAGGTCTTGTCCGAAACCTAGAGACTCCGAAAGAGATTGTCCAGTTTGTACGTGAGGTGCGTCCAGTTTTCGCCGTGACCCTCTCTACTCTTTTGCACATGCTATGCGGGCGAAATGATGATACCATGCCAAGTTCCAACATTTACAGAGTTCATTTTGTAGTGATTTTCAATTTCACCGTCATTTAGCTCCCTAAACAAATCGGTAAATGACTGAAAAACAGCAAATGATGTCAGAACATGTTGGAAATTGATGATGTCGCTTTGAATGATGCATACTGAACGCAAAAATAGGCCGGAGTTCAAATAAGTTTAAAAAACATTGAAGTGCCCGTGTAACAGATGAATTCTCGTCCGAAACCCTGATACTCCAAAAGAGATTGTCCAGTTTGTACACGAGGTGCATCCAGT
>NW_025235080.1:1801-2388 GCF_018294505.1 Triticum aestivum | reverse complement strand
TGAGTTCTCGTTCGAAACCCTGATACCCGAAAGAGATTATCCAGTTTGTACATGAGGTGCATCCAGTTTTCGCCGTGACCCTCTCTACTCTTTTGCACATGCTATGCGGGCAAAATGATGATACCATGCCAAGTTCCAACATTTTCAGAGTTCATTTTGTAGTGATTCTCAATTTCACCGTCATTTAGCTCCCTAAACAAATCTGTAAATGACCGAAAAATAGCAAATGATGTCAGAACGTGTTGGAAATTGATGACGTCGCTTTGGATGATGCATACTGAACACAAAAATAGGCTGGAGTTCAAATAAGTTTAAAAAACATTGAAGTGCACGTGTAAGAGATGAGTTCTCGTCCGAAACCCTGATACTCCGAAAGAGATTGTCCAGTTTCTACACGAGGTGCGTCCAGTTTTCGTCGTGACCCTCCCTACTCTTTTGCACATGCTATGCGGGCGAAATGATGATACCATGCCAAGTTCCAACATTTTCAGAGGTCATTTTGTAGTGTTTTTCAATTTCACCGTCATTTAGCTCCCTAGACAAATTGGTAAATGACTGAAAAATAGAAAATGATGTCAGAACGTGTT
>NW_025235080.1:0-590 GCF_018294505.1 Triticum aestivum | reverse complement strand
AACAAATCGGTAAATGACTGAAAAATAGCAACTGATGTCAGAACATGTTGGAAATTGATGACGTCGCTTTGAATGATGCATACTGAACGCAAAAATAGGCTGGAGTTCAAATAAGTTTAAAAAACATTCAAGTGCCCGTGTCACAGATGAGTTCTCGTCCGAAACCCAGAGACTCCGAAAGAGATTGTCCAGTTTGTACACGAGGTGCGTCCAGTTTTCGGCATGACCCTCTCTACTCATTTGCACATGCTATGCGGACGAAATGATGATACCATGCCAAGTTCCAACATTTTCAGAGTTCATTTTGTAGTGATTTTCAATTTCACCGTCATTGAGCTCCCTAAACAAATCGGTAAATGACTGAAAAACAGCAAATGATGTCAGAAGGTGTTGGAAATTGATGACGTCGCTTTTAATGATGCATACTGAACGCAAAAATAGGCTGGAGTTCAAATAAGTTTAAAAAACATTCAAGTGCCCGTGTAACAGATGAGTTCTCGTCCGAAACCCTGATACTCCGAAAGAGATTGTCCAGTTTGTACACGAGGTGCGTCCAGTTTTCGCCGTGACCCTCCCTACTCTTTTGCACA
>NW_025235079.1:4971-6494 GCF_018294505.1 Triticum aestivum | reverse complement strand
ACGCCTACATCTACCGGCAGGGAGGATCTCGGTTGCCTCCTCCGCGACCTCTCATCAGCCACAACCATATCATTTGGGAGGTTGGTTCATAATGAATAAGGATAATGTCCGATTACCTTTTGTGCAATACATAATGCTCACTACCACCTTGAATTTTTCTCGCATTGGGATCTTTTTTGTGGTCATGCGCGGGATGGACACTTCGGATCTTGGCCTAGTGGACAACGATGCATACATCAACCGGCTGGGACGATCTCGGTTGCCTCCTCGGTGACTTCCCGTCGGCCACAACCAAATCATTTGGGTGGTTGGTTCATAATGAATAAGGATAATGTACAATTACGTTTTGTGCAATAGATAATGCTCACTACCACCTAGTATTTGTTCTCGCATTGGGATCTCTTTTGTGGTCGTGCGTGGGATGGACACTTCGGATCTTGGCCTAGTGGACAACGACGCCTAGATCTACCGGTAGGTAGGATCTCGGTTGCCTCCTCGGCGACCTCTTGTCGGCCAGAACCATATCATTTGGGAGGTTGATTCATAATGAATAAGGATAATGTCTGGTTACCTTTTGTGCAATAAGTAATGCTCACTACAATCTAGTATTTTTTCTCGCATTGGGATCTCTTTTTTGGGCGTGTGCGGGATGGAAACCTCGTATCTTGCCCTAGTGGACAACAACGCCTAGATCTACCGGCAGGGAGGATATCGGTTGCCTCCTCGGCGACCTCTCGTCGGCCACAACCATATCAGTTGGGAGGTTGGTTCACAATGAATAAGGATAGTGTTCGATTACTTTTCATGGAATAGATAATGCTCACCACCACTTAGTATTTGTTCTCGCATTGCGATCTCTTTTGTGGTCTTGCACGGGATGGACACTTTGGATCTTGGCCTAGTGGACAACGACGCCTAGATCTTCCGGCAGGGAGGATGTCGGTTGCCTCCTCGAAGACCTCTCGTCGGCCACAACCATATCATTTGGGAGGTTGGTTCAAAATGAATAAGGATAATCACTTACCTTTTATGCAATGGATAATGCTCACTACCAGCTAGTATTTGTTCTCACATTAGGATCTCTTTTGTGGTCGTGCGCGGCATGGACCCTTCGGATCTTGGCCTAGTGGACAACGACTCCTAGCTCTACCGGCAGGGAGGATCACGATTGCCTCCTCGGCAACCTCTCGTCAGCCACAACCATATCATTTGGGAGGTTGGTTCATAATGAATAAGGATAATGTCCGGTTACCTTTTGTGCAATAGATAATGCTCACTACGGCCTAGTATTTGTTCTCGCATTGGGATCTCTTTTGTGGTCGTGCTCGGGATGGACACATCGTATCTTGCCCTAGTGGACAACGATGCCTAGATCTACCGGCAGGGAGGATCTTGGTTGCTTCCTCGGCGACCTCTCGTCGGCCACAACCATATCATTTGGGAGGTTGGTTCACAATGAATAAGGATAATGTCCGATTACCTTTTATGCAATGGATAATGCTCACTACCACGTAGTATTTCTT
>NW_025235079.1:2741-3089 GCF_018294505.1 Triticum aestivum | reverse complement strand
ATTTGGGAGGTTGGTTCGTAATAAATAAGGCTAAGGTCCAATTACCTTTTGTGCAGTAGATAATGCTCACTACCACTTAGTATCTGTTCTCGCATTGCGATCTCTTTTGTGGTCGTGCGCGGGGTGGACACTTTGGATCTTGGCCTAGTGGACTACGACACCTAGATCTACCGGCAGGGAGGATCTCGGTTTCCTCCTCGGCGACCTCTCGTCGGCCACAACCATATCATTTGGGAGGTTGATTCATAATGAATAAAGATAGTGTACGGTTAACTTTCGTGCAATAGATAATGCTCAGTACCACCTAGTATTTGTTCTCGCATTGGGATCTCTTTTGTGGTCGTGCGC
>NW_025235079.1:0-570 GCF_018294505.1 Triticum aestivum | reverse complement strand
ATTTCGTTTCTTGGCCTAGTGGACAACGACGCCTAGATCTACCGGCAGGGACGATCTCGGTTGCCTCCTCGGCGACCTCTCATCGGCAACAACCATATCATTTGGGAGATTGGTTCATAATGAATAAGGATAATGTCCGGTTACCTTTTGTGCAATAGATAATGCTTAGTACCATCTAGTATTTGTTCTCGGATTGGGATCTCTTTTGTGGTCGTCGCGGGATGGACACCTCGTATCTTGGCCTAGTGGACAACGATGCCTAGATCTACCGGCAGGGAGGATCTCGGTTGCCTCCTCGACGACCTCTCCTCGGCCACAGCCATATCATTTGGGAGGTAGGTTCATAATGAATAAGGATAATGTCCGATTACCTTTTGTGCAATAGATAATGCTCACTACCACCTAATATTTGTTCTCGCATTGGGATCTGTTTTGTGGTCGTGCGCGGGATGGACACTTCGGATCTTTTCCTAGTGGACAAGGACACCTAGATCTACCGGTAGGGAGGATCTCGGTTTCCTCCTCGGCGACCTCTCGTCGGCCACAACCATATCATTTGGGAGGTTGGTT
>NW_025235078.1:5715-6494 GCF_018294505.1 Triticum aestivum | reverse complement strand
GCGCACCCAGGTTTCTTTAATCGTGGAAATCACTCTAGAACCCCAGAATAGTGAGTAATAGTCCACGAAACGGGCCAGAATCGGCCAAAACTGCCAATGTGGATGACCGACACGTAAGCGCACCTTGGAGTTCAACAACTATGGAAATCGCCTCGGGACACCAAAACAGTGAGTACTAATCCAAGAAATGGGTCTGAATCTGCCAAAACTGCCAGTGTTGATAACCGACACGTAAACGCACCCCAGGGTTCGTTATTCGTGGAAATCCCTTCGTGACCACGAAACAGTGAGTAATAGTCGACGAAACGGGCCAGAATCGGCCAAAACTGCGAGTGTTGATGACAGACACGTAAACGCACCACAGGGCTCGTTAATCGTGGAAATCACTCTAGGATCCCAAAATGGTGAGTAATAGTCCACGAAACGGGCCAGAATCGGCGAAATTGCCAGTGTTGATGACGAACACGTAAGCGCACCTTGGGGTTCAACAACTATGGAAATCGCTTCGGGACCCCAAAACAGTGAGTAGTAATCCAAGAAAAGGGTCAAAACCGGCCAAAAATGTGAGTGTTGATGACCGACACGTAAATGCATCACCGCGTTCGTTAACCATGGAAACCACTCCGGGACCCCAAAGCAGTGAGTAATAGTCCACGAGACGGGCCAGAATCGGCCAAAACTGCGAGTGTTGATGACCGACACGTAAACGCACCCAGGGTTCGTTAATCGTGGAAAGCACGCTGGGACCCCAAAATAGTGAGTAATAGTCCACGAAACGG
>NW_025235078.1:0-853 GCF_018294505.1 Triticum aestivum | reverse complement strand
CGACACGTAAACGCACCCCGGGGTTCATTAATCATGGAAATCACTCCGGGAACCCCAAATAGTGAGTAATCGTCCACGAAATGGGCTAGAATCGGCCAAAACTGCCAGTGTTGATGACCGACACGTAAGCGCTTCCTGGGGTTCAACAACTATGGAAATCGCTCTGGCACCCCAAAACAGTGAGTAATAGTCCAAGAACCGGGCCAGAATCGGTCAAAACTGCCAGTGTTGATGACTGACACGTAAACGCACCCAGGGTTCTTTAATCGTGGAAATCACTCTGGGACCCCAAAATAGTGAGTAATAGTCCACGAAACGGGCCAGAATCGGCCGAAACTGCCAGTGTGGATGACCGACACGTAAGCGCACCTTGTAGTTCAACAACTATGGAAATCGCTTTGGGACCCCAAAACAGTGAGTAATAATCCAAGAAATGGGTCTGAATTGGCCAAAACTGCCAATGTTTATAACCGACACGTAAATGCACCCAGAGTTCGTTAATCGTGGAAATCACTCCGGTACCCACAAATAGTGAGTAATAGTCCACGAAACGGGCCAGAATCGGCCAAAACTGCCAGTGTTGATGACCGACACATAAACGCAGCACAGGTTTCGTTAATCGTGGAAATCACTCTGGGATCCCAAAATTGTGAGTAATAGTTGACGATACGGGCCAGAATCGGCCAAAACTGCCAGTGTTGATGACCGACACGTAAGCGCACCTTGGGGTTCGACAACTATGGAAATCGTTCCTGGACCCCGAAACAGTGAGTAATATTCATGAAACGGGCCAGAATCGGCCAAAACAGCCAGTGTTGATGACCGACACGTAAGCGCACCCAGGTTTCTTTAA
>NW_025235077.1:0-6496 GCF_018294505.1 Triticum aestivum | reverse complement strand
GATATGGGGGGCGCCAGTCAGCCCGGGCGTTTAAGGGCCGTTTGATGGGTCCATGTGGGTTAAAAATTTCATGGCCGGACAATGAACAGGCGGCCCGCACGGACGTATGAGGCGGGTTTAAGAGGTCCGGCTGTAGATGGCGTAAACCAAACTTGAAATCCAACCACACATCGGCCAAACTATATGCGAAACTGCACGCTGATCCGGTCAATTTCGATTAGGCAGCAACGTACTCCAGCTCTGTGCGTGTGCGACGGTGTGGATAGAGCACTTTGCCGCACCATCCGGCAAACAAGAAAAACCTTGGAGAAGTAGAAGAAGAGTATACAGAGTGACGAGAACAACCACCGTCGTCGGATACAAACATCCATGGACTCCCAGTCAATACGTACGTTCGACTTCGGCGTTTGAACGCGGATCCATGGACGAAAAGTATGGAATCCGCTCGTATGCCCCGTCTTGCTCGCCATGCCCGCTCCTATAAATAGAAGCGTCGGCAGCATGGTTGCTACGTGCTTAGTAGCTCGTAAACCATTGCATTGCAAGAAGAAGCAAGCAAATAATTATATAGCTTAGCTTAATGGCGTCGACTCACAGCTCGCGCCGCCTCGACGGCACACTGTTTGCGCTTCTGCTCGTGCTTGCGGCCGCCACCGCCTTTGTCAGTGCTGCCGCGGCGCGAGGGGACGCGCTGGCCGCCCGGCACGAGCGGTGGATGGCCAAGTTCGGCCGCGAGTACACGGACGCTGCCGAGAAATTACGCCGGCAGGAGGTGTTCGCGGCCAACGCGCGGCACGTCGAGGCTGTCAATCGAGCGGGCAACCGGACATACACGCTCGGCCTCAATCAGTTCTCGGACCTCACCAGCGAAGAGTTCGCGGAGAAGCACCTCGGGTACCGCCACCAGCACGGCGTGGACAGCACACCGGTGGCCGCGGTGAACATGTCCAATGCTCAGTTCGACTCCACGCCGGACAGCGTGGACTGGAGGGCCGCGGGTGCCGTCACCCAAGTCAAGAACCAAGGCTCATGCGGTAAGAATCTACAGCTCCTGCAATGCATGCATGCATATATTAATTTAATGTAACGCCGTAGCATAAGCCAAAGTTCCCAAATGAATATACACGTACAGGTTGTTGCTGGGCGTTCGCGGCGGTAGCGGCGACGGAGGGGCTCGTAAAGATAGCCACTGGCAACCTCATCTCCATGTCAGAGCAGCAGGTGCTGGACTGCACGGGCGGCGCCAACTCCTGCAACGGCGGCGACATCAATGCCGCCCTAAGCTACGTCGCCTCGAGCGGCGGCCTTCAGCCAGAGGAATCCTACGCGTATACCGGCCAGCAGGGCGCGTGCCGCAGCAGCAGCGCCAGCCCAAACTCGGCCGCCTCCATCGGCGCCCCCCGAATGGTGGAACTGCACGGCGACGAAGGCACCTTGCAGGAGCTCGCGGCCAGACAGCCGGTGGCCGTGCCCGTGGAGGCTGACCGTGACTTCCAGCACTATATGAGGGGCGTGTACACCGGCAGCTCGTCGTGTGGACAGAACCTGAACCACGGCGTGACGGTGGTGGGCTACGGGACGGACAGCGGCGGGCAGGCGTACTGGATGGTGAAGAACCAGTGGGGGACGGGGTGGGGCGAGGGGGGCTACATGCGCCTCACGCGCGGGAACGGCGGCAACTGCGGCATGGCCACCTACGCCTACTACCCGACCATGGACGGCTCTTAAACACCACTACTACTGTACATCAGTCGGTCCATGCATCATCGAGTACTATAGTTTATCAGCACCATGCAGTATATACGGATTTACTTTCTGAATAAAGCATGGATCCTTGTAAAAAAGATCCATTTGCCTATGTAATACCACAAATTTGTAAGCTTGTACTATATGAAAATAAACATTTGTACTACATCAGTCCATCCAGCATCGAGTATTGGTTTATCAGCTAGCTACACTATGATGTATATGTGGATTTCGAATCTTTTTGGAAAAGAAGTGGATTTTGAATAATGAACATTGAACGCATGCATGGATCCTCGTACGAAAGATGCATTCGCCTACGTAATAGTATGAACTTGGAAGAATCTCTATGAAAATAAAATTTTCTGATTCAATCGAACACACATTCTTAATGTTCTTCCCATGTCCCGCCTTTTCGTCTTTTTTCAGGCACGTTCTTCTTCCTCTCACGACCCAACACAAATCTTCATTATCTATATTCTTGTCCTTTTACTTCATTACAGGAGCCATATTTTTTTATCAAAAACAGTAGGATATGCTACCTTAAAATATTATCATCTATAACACTAAACTCCCTAATTTTATAGAGCCCACATTCAATTAAGGTCTGCAATTAGAATTGGGTCATCCGATTTTGACCAGGTCAACAATTTCTCAGAACTATCTCATTCGATTCTTTAATACTATACACTATCTTTTCTAATTTTAAGACATCATAATTAATTGAGGTCTTTCATTTTGAATTGGGTCTACCGATTTTGACCAGGTCAACAATTTATCGGAGAGCTCTCCTATTCAATTCTTAAATCACTATGTTCCCTAATTTTAAAGTTCTTTCATTTAATTGAGGTATTCAATTTCAGACTTGGTTTACAATTTTGACAGGGTCAACGATTATTTAGATCAATCATCAGCAACCTGCATATAAAAACATATCAACCCCGTGCACCCTCCCACCATCTAGAAAAAAGAGGCGCCACTATGTGATAATGTAGCCCCAATATAGTACATGAAACCACCTGATGAGGACCTTTGCCTCTATCACCACCGGCGCGGAAATTTCCTCACATAAATATAGGTTAGCTAGTGGATAACACAGAATCACACCGCGGAAAGCCCACCAAATCACAACATTATTAAATAAAAATAAAACACACTCCATCATCCCCCGCCAAACTAAATATTCCATCAATTCCAAAATATAAGGGGCATTAGCTTTGACCAAGTTTAGAGCAAAAAATATTGACATCCACAACATTAAACGAGAAGGTATGAAAATTCATTTCATTATGAATCTAATCATACTTATTTGATATTATGAATTTTGATATATTTCTCTAAAAATTTGACCACACTTAAAATGTTCAACTTTTTAAAAAGTAATACACCTTATATTTTAAAACACAGAGAGTATCTTTTTTTAAGAAACCCAACAACACCAATGGCGTAGCAAAGCGCGTCGAACCCTTCTAGTATCAGAAGAACTGCCCAAAAAATTGCAAGAAAAAAGAACTCAAAAGATAGAAAGAAAATATGTTATGTCGGTCTTTTGATATGCGGATAGACAAGTAATCCAAGATCTAATTTGGACAACACGCTCCAAGGGAGAGCTCATGCTTGTAGCGGACACACGACATGAAGTCACTGAACTCATGTATGCAGCGGACATGAAGCCACCAAACACACACACACAAGTGTTACCCTCACCTAGTAGGGCGTGCACATGCGACCCAAATTTTCACTTTGTTTTTCTTTCATGGAAATTCCAAAAAAATGAAGTTCCAAAATTTCAAGAAGATGGTTTTTTAGGACGTTCAATTTTTTTCTATTTTTGAATGCTATGAAAGTTTTGAACTTTGAAAAGTTCTAAAAATTGTTAAATTTTTAATGAGAAACTTTTGAAGGTTTTCACATTTTCCGAACGTTCAAAGTACTGAAAGTTTGGCCTAGAATTCTCAAAATTTGGAACTATAACTTCTGAAAGTGACCAAAAAGGTAAGTTTGACCTAGAATTTTTTTTTTGCCACGACTTCCACGAATGTCATTCCCTGTTGAAACTTGGCAACCACTTAAAACAATTGTCATTCTTTGCCACCAACTTATTTTCTGATTTTTTTTGTTTTTTTAGGTTTTACTGTTCATGGTGGTGTGATAAGAGCTAAAACTCGGATGGGCACTTACCAACACTTTTGTCAGGAATGCAATTGACATTGACATATAGGTGATGTTTTTCCAAATATTTTGATATATTATTTGCATTTCTCTTATTTAGTATGAATTAGTTATGAAGTTTTCAAAGTGACGATCAAATGGTCAAAGGGCAAAAGCAAAAGATGCTAAAGTGGGTTGGAGAAGACCACGTGTTTTCAGAAACTAGGGGCAATCCTGACGAGGGAGACACAACTAAGGGTATAAAACCAATTATCCCATATCAAAATGATTATACCACTTAGATTCAACAATTTTTATATTACGCAATAATCAAATACAATAAATCATATATATTTTCAGTTTCAGTTCTCATGTTTTTAATCCAAATATTCATGTTTTATATAATTAAACATTATGAAAATATAGTGTACCCAATTCTGGCAGCAATACATGTTGGTTGGCCAACGCTGACAACAACCTCCCATGCGAGACAATGGCAACAGCCTCCCACCGATGGCATCAAAGTCAGGCGAAGGGCCCGGGTTTGGATCCATGCGTGATAAGGACCTACATCTAAGAAGGCTCAGACCAAACCAGTTTCTCGTTTGTATCGAGTCCATATGTGCAGCAAACTTGACGCAAAGGGATGCGCCTCGACGGAGTGATGCTGACATCGCGTTGTTGCTCCGCACTACTCTCCCCTCACGGCCCATACCAACGTTCACACTTGACCTTTTTCGGCACCATGGTCGTGTCTAAGTGTGGCCAGTATGAACAAGCACTTGCAATGATCCAGGGGTAGTTATCTCTGTTTGTTAGTTTGTCCGCCGTTTTTTGGTGTTCCCATATGTTTTCTTATTCGTGGTAATAGCTTTGGGGATAACTCATAGAATGGATATAGTAGTATTGCTCACTAGTAGGTTATGTTATTGATATGAGTAAATGTGGTTTCTAATTGTTATCATATAGATGGTTACTCTGATTTTTGTTGAAATATGATCACTAGTATGTTTATGTTCATCTACAAGAGCAAATGAGTTTGTAAAAAATTTCATTATCACTTTCAGTTTGTCAACTGAATTGTTTGAGGACAAGCAATAAGTTAATATTGGGGGAGTTGATACATCTCCAACGTATCTACTTTTTCAAACACTTTTGCTCTTGTTTTTTCTTCTAATTTGCATCATTTGAGTGAAACTAACTCGGACTGATGTTGTTTTCAGCAGAACTATCATGGTGTTGTTTTTGTGCAGAAATAAAAGTTCTCGAAATTGAACAGTGATTTTTGGAGAAATATTTTGAAGTAAATAAAAAATATTGGAATTAAGATGGACCGGCTGTAGCAGTGTGCAGAGATAGTGGAGGAAACTATTTGGGGAGTTCAAGCTTAGTAGTCGATGGATTACATGACCCAGCTACTCTTGATGTGATCACATGCAAGGAGGCACTGGCGCTAGCGATGGACCTGCATCAATAGAATTTTGTTATAGTTTCCGACTCCCAGCAAGCAGTGAATGACATCATCAAAGGCGCGAAGGGAAGCTATGGAGCTATCATCAATGAAATCAAACTTCAAGTGTCGTTTTTTACTTGTAATTTTACTTTTAAAAGTCACGTTGTGAATTATGAAGCACATAGTTTAGCTAAGCATGCTCTTAGTCTCGATCATGGGCGTTATATCTCGTTTGACCAACCTCACACTACTAGGAAAAACTTTATACACAGAATCTTACCAGCAGCGTGGTTTAAACAACCCGCTACTGCTACTTAGCAGTAGCGCGCTTTAGAAAAGCTCGCTACTGATATCCAAGTAGCAGTAGTGCGTTAGTCGAATAGTACACTACTACTACAATTGCCACGGCGTTGCCTCCAGACTAGGTATAGTAGTAGCACCGTTTCCTTAAGCGCACTACTGCTAATGTACTTTAGCAGTAGCGCTTTGTCCTAACGTGCGCTACTGTTAAAGCCAGCCTATCTTCTCCAACCGGCTGTCCCTCACTCTCCCCTCTCCACTCCACTCTCACTCTTTGTTGGGGAGCGCAGTAATTTCAAAAATTCTCCTACGCACACGCAAGATCCATCTAGGTGATGCATAGCAACGAGAGTGGAGAGTGTTTTCTACATACCCTCGTAGACCGAAAGCAGAAGCGTTATGACAACGCGGTTGATGTAGTCGTACGTCTTCACGATCCGACCGATCCTAGTACCGAAGGTACGGCACCTCCGCGATTTGCACACGTTCAGCTCAATTACGTCCCATGAACTCTAGATCCAGCTGACGTCGAGGGAGATTTTCGTCAGCACGACGGCGTGATGACGGTGATGATGAAGCTACCAACGCAGGGCTTCGCCTAAGCACTGCAACGATATGACCGAGGTGAAAATCTGTGGAGGGGGGCACCGCACACGGCTAAACAATCAACTTGTGTGTCTATGGGGTGCCCCCCTCCCCGTATATAAAGGAGTGGAGGAGGGGGAGGGTCAGCCCTCTCATGGCACGCCCAGCAGGGGAGTCCTACTCCCGGTGGCAGTAGGATTCCCCCTTCCCTAGTTGGAGTAGGAGAGGAAGGAAGGAGGAGAGAGGGAGAAGGAAAGGCCCCCC
>NW_025235076.1:0-6496 GCF_018294505.1 Triticum aestivum | reverse complement strand
GAGAGAGGTGGGCCTGGCCCTGTTCGGCGTTCGCGGACACTTAACACGCTTAACGAGATCTTGGTATTTGATCTGAGTCTGGCTACGAGCCTATACGCACTAACCATCTACGTGGGAGTAGTTATGGGTATCCCGACGTCGTGGTATCAGCCGAAGCACTTCAGACGTCAGCGACGGAGCGGCGCGCGCCGAATTGGACTGGAACGCCACTAGGCTAGGTCTGCTTTCGGCCGCCCTCGCAACGTGCAGGTGTGCTATGGGCGATGGGCCCAGACCCCTGTGCGCTTAGGTTTAGACCGGCGTGCTGGCCTCTCTGTTGTGCCTAGGTGGGGCTGCGATGTGTTGATCTTCCGAGGCCGGGCATGACCCAGGAAAGTGTGTCCGGCCAAATGGGATCGAGCGTGTTGGGCTATGTGGTGCACCCCTGCAGGGAAGTTAATCTATTCGAATAGCCATGATCTTCGGTAACAGGACGACTTGGAGTTGTACCTTGACCTTATGACAACTAGAACCGGATACTTAATAAAACACACCCTTCCAAGTGCCAGATACAACCGGTGGTCGCTCTCTCTCAGGGATACGAGGAGGGGATCGCCGGGTAGGATTATGCTATGATGCTACTTGGAGATGCTACTTGGAGGACTTCAATCTGCTCTCTTATACTTGATGCAAGACGAAGGTGACCAGAAGCGTAGTCTTCGACAAGACTAGCTATCCCCCTCTTATTCTGTCATTCTGCAGTTCAGTCCACTGATATGGCCTCCTTACACGTATACCCATGCATATGTAGTGTAGTTCCTTGCTTGCGAGTACTTTGGATGAGTACTCACGGTTGCTTTCTCCCCCCTTTCTCCCCTTTCCTTTCTTTCTGGTTGTCGCAACCAGATGCTGGAGTCCAGGAGCCAGACGCCACCGTCGACGACGACCCCTACTACACTGGAGGTGCCTACTACTACGTGCTGCCCGCTGATGACGACCAGGAGTGACCTAGGAGGATCCCAGGCAGGAGGCGTGCGCCTCTTTCGATCTGTATCCCAGTTTGTGCTAGCCATCTTTTGGCACCCTGTTTAACTTATGTCTGTACTCAGATATTGTTGCTTCCGCTGACTCGTCTATGATCGAGCACTTGTATTCGAGCCCTCGAGGCCCCTGGCTTGTATTATGATGCTTGTATGACTTATTTTATTTGTAGAGTTGTGTTGTGATATCTTCCCGTGAGTCCCTGATCTTGATCGTACACATTTGCGTGCATGATTAGTGTACGATTGAATCGGGGGCGTCACAAGTTGGTATCAGAGCCGACTGCCTGTAGGAATCCCCCTTCCACACTCCTTGGCCGAAGTCGAGTCTAGACATTACCAAAAACTTTTACTAACTTGGCTGTGTGCCTTACGGGCCCACGTCGCCATCGGGTGGTACTAGGATCTTTTACTCCTCGACCTTTACTCTGGGACTCTGAACTCTTTTCTACTCGGGTTAAACGAATTTACTAACTCTAACATTAGGATCCCGTTACCACGTTCACCCCTAAGTTGGATAAGACATAGTTATTCTGTAGGATAGCATTTTGAATAATGCCCGTGTTGTCATTTGACTCCATTGAAACATTTTTGTTTTCAGATGGAACCCGCGAGGCAGGTCGTGCGCCACACTGCGGCCATGGGTGCCTCAGGATCACCTGCTGTGCTAGCTGATATGATGACCTATCTGGGTTATCGCTGGCACCCTGAGTACACCGTCTACGAGGAGTACCAGGACTTTAACCAGGAGCAGTACCGTGCCATCGTCCACCTCTACTCTCGGGAGTATGAGTCCACTACCGTGCTGCACACCGCTCATGGTGTTGGAGTGACCATCGAGATGGCAGTCCACGATGCGGCTCATGCTGCTCTGACACGTCTTCGTGGAGAGTATCAGGCATTGGACACTTCCCCTTTCAGGCACATTCCTATCGCATCTGACGTTGGTGCGGAGGGATACTACACTGCCGCCTACTCCACCGTCACCCGAGAGCCGTTCCACCATCAGCGCCTGGTTCTGCATGCTGATGGGCTGGACCGGGCTAACAGAGCTCTTCACCACGAGTTGTACACCACTCGTCAGCACCTTTACAGGGCTCTGACGCAGTTGCACCCCTTTGTCCGGTCTGGACAGCTGCCGCGTTCTGCGATCTACCCAGCCAGGACCGTGATGCCCCACGGTGTCGGATGGCCAGAGGTGGGAGGCTACTCTCCCGCACTTGGTCCTCTTCTGCCACCTGAGCGTCGGGTTCTACACCAGAGCATCCGCGGCCCCCAGGCCACTGACGTGGAGGACTATCCGTTGCCTCACTACCAGCTGTCAGGTTACAGCTACCTTCACAGTACCTCCTGGGACTGATGTAGTCTTGTTCATTAGTCTTAGATGCACTCGCGAGCCTGCGTGCCGCCTATGATGACTTAATCTATGTACTGAACTCAGTGTACTGAACTCTATGTCCGACCCCTTTTGTAAGTTATGCCGACTATCTATGTGGTATCTGTCGTGCTCCTTTCATTATGCATGTTTCATCATGAATGACTCTTGTCTATGCTATTTTCTCAATACTGAACTACCCCTGTTATATATTAGCAGGATGGTTAGACCAGCTGGTCGTGGTCGTGGTGGCAACTTCCCACCACCGCCTGAGTACATGGCTGGTATGATCCAACAGCTTGAGATGAATCGCCAGTTCATGGAAAACATGATGGCTCAGTTTCCTCGCCCCAATATGAACCAGCATCCAAACACAACAACTCTGCAGGATTTCATACGCCTCAACCCAAGTGTGTACCGCAGCTCAACCCAGCCGCTGGATGCTGATGACTGGCTCCGTGACATCACCTATGAGATGGAGTCTGCTGATGTAGCCCCTGCCAGCTATGTCACTTTTGCTTCCTTCTTCCTGAAGGGACCCGCAGCTCAATGGTGGGACAGCCACAGGCGTACTCTGCCAGTTGGGACAATCATCTCCTGGCCAGACTTTATGCCTTAAACGCATTGAACGCTGCACCACTTGAGGGCATTGAAAACATTCCCGTCGTGCGTGAATTCCTAGACGTCTTTCCTGAAGAACTCCCAGGGATTCCCCCTGCTAGAGCTGTCGAATTCGTCATCGACTTGAAACCAGGCACCACTCCTATAGCCAAGCGACCCTACAAGATGCCGCCGCATGAACTCCTTGAGCTTAAGGAGGAAATCGATAATTCTCTTCGAAGTGGTTTCATTCGCCCAAGTTGCTCTCCTTGGGGAGCACCTTCTCTCTTTGTCAAGAAGAAAGATGGGACGAACCGATTGGTCCAAGACTACCGTCCTATAAATCAAGCTACCATTCAGAATAAGTATCCTCTTCCTCGGATCAATGATCTGTATGATCAATTGGCTGGTTCATCAGTGTTCTCTAAACTCGACTTGAGGTTGGGTTACCACCAGATCCGTGTTCGTGAGGAAGATATCCCCAAGACCGCATTTGTGACTCGTTATGGTTCATACGAGTACACCGTCATGTCTTTCGGCTTAACCAATGCTCCAGCCACCTTCTCTCGCCTGATGAACTATATATTCATGGATTACCTCGACAAGTTCGTCGTGGTTTATCTGGATGATATTCTGGTATTTTCCAAGAACGAAGAGGAACATGCTGAACATCTTCGCCTCGTGCTGGAAAAGCTACGAGAGCATCAACTTTATGCCAAGTTCTCCAAATGTGAATTCTGGCTTCCCGAAGTAACCTATCTTGGGCATGTCATCTCTAAGGATGGTATTGCCGTCAACCCTGAACGAGTGCAAGCTATTCTCGATTGGACTCCTCCGAAGAACGTTAAGCAAGTCAGAAGTTTTCTCGGTCTCGCCAGCTACTGCCGTCGATTCGTCGAGAACTTCTCCAAGATTGCCAGGCCTCTGACTAACCTATTGCATAAGGGCGTCAAGTTCCAATGGACAGATAAATGTCAGGAAAGTTTCCAGGCACTCAAGGACAAGTTGACTTCTGCCCCAGTACTAGCTCCTCCTGATACTAAGAAGGACTTCGTCATTTACTGCGACGCTTCCCGTCAAGGACTAGGCTGTGTCCTAATGCAAGAGCGTAAAGTGGTTGCTTATGCCTCTCGGCAATTACGCCCTCACGAAGAGAACTACCCAGTTCATGACCTCGAACTTGCTGCTGTCATTCATGCGCTAAAACAGTGGCGACATTACCTACTCGGTAATCGTTGCGAGATCTTCACTGACCACCAAAGTCTGAAGTATCTGTTTACTCAGCCAGACCTGAACCTCCGTCAGCAGAGATGGATGGAGACTGTTGCAGACTTTGATTTGGGTATTTCCTATACCCC
Organism: Triticum aestivum; assembly: GCF_018294505.1. Taxonomy (NCBI): domain Eukaryota; kingdom Viridiplantae; phylum Streptophyta; class Magnoliopsida; order Poales; family Poaceae; genus Triticum; species Triticum aestivum. The sequence goes on along the minus strand of NW_025235076.1, from coordinate 2,144 downwards.
AGGCAAGGCTAATGTAATGGCTGATGCCTTGAGCCGCAAGTCTTACTGCAACCACCTCCAGGTTCACAAAGTTCAGCCCTCACTCGTTGAAGAATTCAGAAAGCTGAACCTCCATATTGTTCCTCCGGGTGCACTCGCTCCCCCTCCCCCGGAGTTCCGCAAGATGAATCTCCGTGTTGTTTCCCAGGGTTCCCTCTATACCCTGGCTGTTGAACCCGATCTCGTGGGCACCATAAAGACAATGCAGGGATTTGACTCTGAAGTCTACAAGATTAAGCAAGACCTTAAAGAAGGAAGTTCCTCATCCTTCACTATTGCTGATGATGGCGCCTTGTACTTCAAAGGCCGCCTAGTGGTGTCGTGTAAGAAGGAAAACCTGAATATGACTCAGGAGGTTATGAAAGAAGCTCATGATACGCCTCTATGTATCCATCCTGGTAGTACGAAGATGTATCAAGACATTCGTCAGAGATTCTGGTGGTCTAACATGAAGCAAGACATTGCTCGTTATGTTGCTGAATGTGACGTTTGCCGTCGTATCAAAGCAGAACATCAAAGGCCTGCTGGAACTCTGCAACCTATATCTATTCCGGAATGGAAATGGGACCATGTCGAGATGGACTTCGTTACTGGATTCCCCAAATCGCAGAAAGGCAATGATGCTATTCTTGTCGTCATTGACCGACTTTCTAAGGTTGCACATTTTCTGGCGGTCAAAGAAACGATCACTGCTAGCCAGCTTGCAACCCTCTACATGACCAGAATTGTTTCGCTTCACGGTATTCCACTGGTTATCAGTTCAGACCGTGGCAGTTTATTCACTTCAAGATTCTGGGCAAGTTTCCAAGAAGCTATGGGCACTCATCTGTCTTTCAGCACTGCTTTTCATCCTCAGTCACAAGGGCAAGTTGAACGTGTCAACCAAGTTCTCGAAGACATGCTTCGAGCTTGTGTTATTTCCTTCGGCAAGAAATGGGAGGAATCTCTTCCATATGCTGAGTTCTCTTATAATAATAGCTACCAAGCTAGTCTGAAGATGGCCCCCTTCGAAGTGTTATATGGACGAAAGTGCCGAACCCCTCTGAACTGGTCAGAAACTGGGGAACGTCCACTCTTCGGTCCGGATATTATCCAACATGCCGAAGAACAAGTCCGCATTATTCGCGAGAATCTCAAGACTGCTCAGTCACGTCAGAAGAGTCAGTATGACCGTCATCATAAAGACATGGTCTATCAACCTGGCGAAAAGGCCTATCTTCGCGTTACACCAATGAAGGGTGCTCACCGCTTCGGGATCAAGGGCAAGCTAGCTCCTCGCTATATTGGCCCATTCACTATTCTCGAGAGGCGTGGAAAAGTGGCATATCAACTGGAGCTTCCGTCGAACCTTTCACAGGTTCACGATGTGTTCCATGTGTCACAACTCCGCCGTTGCTTCAAGGACCCAATCCGAGCTGTGGATCATGAAGTGCTCGAATTGCAACAGGACCTCTCCTATAAAGAGCAACCGGTCCGCATTCTCGACCAAGCTGAACGCCGCACACGCCAGAAGGCGATCAAGTTCCTCAAGGTCCAGTGGTCGAATCACTCTGAAGACGAAGCCACCTGGGAACGCGAGGATCGTCTACGAGATGAATATCCCGCACTCTTTCCTTCTACCTCCTAAATCTCGGGACGAGATTTCTTGTAGTGGAGGAGATTTGTAACACCCGGATGATTAAGCAACAGTGATCACCTCGGTTACTGTGGCTAACCTCACGTTGATTCGAACCCGGTCTACAAATAAATTCAAAACAAAACCAAAGATAAAAGTTTTCTGAAACGAAAACTAAATTGTTCGGGGGTTGTCTAAAATAGCTAACCTAATTATGGTGGGGTGCACAAATTTTTGTAAAATGTTTTGGCATTTTAATTAAACTAAAACAGAAAGCAGAAAAAGAAAAATAATAAAAGAAAAGAAAAGAAAGGAAGAAGAAAAGGGGAGGGAACCTCCCCTGGCCCATCTGGGCCAGCCCTTCCCCGGGCCCAGCCAGCCCCCCCGAAGCCCCACCCCACCTGGCCCCTGGCCTGGCCCAACTCCCCCCCCTGGGCCGGCCCAACCGGCACCCCCATAACCCCCCACGCCCCAAACCCTAACCTACCCA